>NW_025766282.1:0-51420 GCF_003918875.1 Haliotis rubra
CATTGGCGTGCGTGAATTAATTTTTGAGACATAATTTCTCCAAGATTGTCGCGTTTGTTTTGTTTAAACGTACGACGCGCCCCTTGCATTAAGTATTCTAAATTTATTTAAGTTGTGGACATTTGGGTGATGGCGGAAATAACGCTCAGCCTTTTCGCTTTTCTGGCTTTGTCTACAATCAGTATTAAACCATGGTTTTCGTACATGTGGAGTCGTAGAGGACTTGGGTATACACTCATCAGCTATTTCATTTAAAACATCAGAAAAGGTTTGAATGGGATCAGTTATATCACTGAAACATTCAGGTCGTAATTTAGATTGACATAAAGTTTGATATAAAGACCAGTTAGCTTCGAAAAGTTCCATCTTGTATACGATGGAGAATCAGATGGAGTTATTTCTGAAAGTATAGTTGGGAAGTGGTCACTTCCACAAAGGTCATTATGAACAGACCAATCAAATTCATTCAGGAGGTGTGAATCTGCAGAGATAAATCAAAGAAGAATAAGTGCCAGTTGCAGGATGAAGATAGGTGCTTGAATCATCATTAAATATGCACAGGTCATTATTGGAAATGAAGTCTTCAATTATTTTACCTTTAGTATTAGTGGTAGTACTGCCTCAGAGTGGGTTGTGATCGTTTAGGTCACCCATGATAATTACATGGCTTTGGGAGTTGATCATACAGTGATTGAAGATCCAGTCAACTGAAGTGTCGATGAAAGTGGGATATACAGAGAGCACAATGTAAATGCTACACGCAGGTAAGTCGCACTGCAACAGCTTGGAGATTAGTGTTAAGAGTAACAGGGCTGTGAATTACATGCTGTCGTATAAGGATAGTAGAACCTCCAGTGTCTCTATCACCTGGAGAGGGAAAAAATTATAGGCTTCAAACTGACGTAAGTTAAAATTATCTGTCTGTTTCAGATACGTCTCTTGCAGACAGAACGCTGATGGTGTTAAATCCTGGATTAATAGATGTATTTCATTAAAATTTGTCCGGAGTCCTCTACAGTTCCACTGCACGATATTGGTAGATAGACCTATTTTTTAGGCGGATTAATTGGGGATCTACCCCGCACCGTTTTCGAGGGCGACAAGCTATGTGCCCTAGAATGGACGTTTTCGGACACGTCCATGTCCTCAAGTGATCCGTATTTGTTAAATAACTTGATTTTATCATCTGACCCCTTGGGGCTCTGCCACTTTGTTTCTTTGAATCTGGCTTCAGTTTGCCTTTGTTTTTAACGATTGGTTGAACGTTTGGCGTTGATTGAGATCTTTGAGTTGACTGAGAAGTGTCACGGTCATAAGATGGTTCTGATTGGATTTGGGGCGTACCAGGAAGTAGTTCTGCAGTTTGGGTAGATATTGCAGGTGAGAATATCAGAGGAGAATCAGATTTGAACTCCAGGTCAAGTTTGTCTGACAGCATGCAGATGATTTTGTTATTCTAGTTGTCGCTTCTGACGGTGTTCTGGTGATAGAAGCATAGCTTTCTTTATGCTCGGAGCTTTGAACTAGTTTTTGGCATCTGCAAAACTAATGTTTTGGGTGAATTTGATTTGATTTATCTCCATTTGACGTTTCCAAACAGGACAGCTTTTAGAGAAAGAGGAATGATCCCTGCACAGTTTATACATTTTTGACAGTACTGTCACAATCTTCTGTTGTATGTGTCTTCTCACCACAGTGAGCGCATACAACAGACAATGTGCAAGTATTTACGCCATGACTGAACTTTTGACATTTGAAACACCTAAGAGGGTTCGGAATGTACGTGTCAACATTGATGTTACAATATCCTGCCTTTAGAGATTTTTGGAGCATTTGGTGTAGAAAATGAAAACAGGTAGGTATTTGTGTTGATAACAGTATCGTTTTCCTGGTCGTGAAACGTTTAACATAGAGTACGCCTTGATCTTTCATCTCAGAGACGATGTCAAGTTCTGACATGTCAGCAAACAATCGATCCCGATCTCTGATAATTCCTTTGCTCGTATTGAGTGTTTTGTGAGCTGATACCGTGACTGGAATACCGACAAAGAATCAATACTACATAAGGTTGGTGGCTTGGTGCCTCTTTGCACACTCAACCAGCAGAGCACCCGGAACGTAATCGTTTCATGTTCTTAACGTCACCAGCTATGCCTTGTATACCTTTAGCTACGGCAAAGGATTCAATTTCAAAGGTGTCTTGTCAATAGTTTCAAGCACAAGAAAACGTGGCCAGTAATCAATTGAGTTGGGCAGTCTGAGGTCAGTTTCAACAGGATCAGTGTCAAGTTGACGCTTGGTCTTTTTTGGGGGTTTAGGTAAGCCGCCATGGTTAGTTAGTAAGATTTCATCATCCGAGGCTCCCCACCCACCATGGAGTATCACAAGGACAATGCTAAAAACAAGTGGATTTCCAACTTGAAGCACCAAGGATACCCGGATGATATACTCCAGCAGAAGAATTAAAAGATTAATAATTCCACCAGATTGGCCCATGAGCCACCGCCTTCTGGGCATAAGACTCTAGGCAAAGTTCATAACAGTATATTTCAAAATTACAAACGTTTTAGATAAACAAGTAGGCCAAGACCGAAATTAAAACAATTCCAAATCAAATTGGTGCAATGACATATATATATATATAGTCTATACACAGGGCTTGGCGTGACCAGCCGATTGATTGAACCGGGCCAGTTCAACCACCCGTCTAGGTGAAGTAAGGGGCGAAGTGGTGTGTTGGGCAAAGGAACACTGTTCCTGGAACCAGTGCCCTCAACCACCAGCCTCCCGTCCTCCACCGACACAGGGGCGCAACCCACGGCAAACGGGTTGGTGGACCAAAATATTCCCCCCGGGTCCACAACGGGGGGTTGAAAGGCGCTTAGCGTAACCCAGCACCCACCACGAGGAGGTGGCCTTTCATGGGTGCCATCTCAGCTGTGGTATCGTGGAGCAGTTACCTAAGTTTCTAATCATTATGTTGATCTCTTTCAGAGAGAGACTTTTCGGTTTATTTGGCAACCTACTGCTGAACCTATTAGGCGCTCTATTTTGTATAAATCCATATTTGAAGGTGGGCTTGGGGTTTGTCATATTAAATCAAAATTACAATCATTTCATCTGAAACATATTCAAAACCTTGTAAAAGGATGTTCAGCAAAGTGGACCTATTTTGCTATTTATTGGTTGGGAATGTCCTTCCGTCTCTATCGTCCTGACTTTCTGTCACTGTCTATCCCTCATTCTGAGACAGTTCCATTATTCTATCAGCAATGTTTTCAAAGTCTGAAATTATTTGAATCTACGGTTTCGGCGCCGCTGGTAGATGTGGTTAATTTCACTTCTAAAAGTTTTACTTGACTCTGCTTACAAAGGTCACTGAAATAAAATTGAAAGGTTGTATCCACAAATTAACTTTCGACAAGTTTGGGCTAATCTGCATCATCCGTTTGTGGATCCTCTTCCAAAGTCAATGAACTTTCGTCTCATCTATAATGCTCTTCCTCTTGGGTATATCTTACATACCCGTGGTATGTCTGTCTCTCCTAACTGTGTCTTATGTCGGTCTGGCATTGAAACGTCAGATCATCTTTTTATTTCCTGTCCATGTGTTGTTGTCCTGTGGGATATCGTTTTCAACTGGTTACAGTATTTATCTAATGGTCTGGTTAAGAAATGTCACGAAATTATTCAGTTTGGACTTGTTCCTAAACTACCAAATTCTCAAAAATATGCTGTTTGTGTCTATTTACTTTCACTGGCAAAATACTCAATTTGGCTTATTCGGAATTGCAATCAATTCGAACACAAACGGCTTCAAGGAAACGATATTGTGTTACGTTTTCTTTCACTCCTGAAAACACGTATTCGTATTGATTACTTTCGTCTCTCTAGTTCTGATTTCCAGGCATTTTGGCTTTCTTCCCCTTTCTTCTGTACTGTTGATACAAGTAATTCCCTAAAACTGTTATTATAACCATTTCAATTACAGCAATGTTTTGTCAATAGTAATGATTGATGATTTCAGTTTCTTCATTACAACTTCCTGTGTGTAAATGTTCATCGTATGTACATTATAGTGATAGCGTCCCATTATTGTTCCCTTTTATCCCCGTTTGCATTTGGTGTTATGTATAACTAATTGCTACAATTTATGGCGTTTTGTTTTTTTGCGTTATGTTCATGTTAGTATTGCATGTATATGTGATTTTATGAATGCTTATTTCGTATTATTATACTTTCATGTTTAAATTTCTGTTCAAGCATGTATAAATGTGTTCCCTGCTTTAAATGATTTATTTGCTTTTTTTATCTCGCTTTATTATTAAGTACATACCAAATTGTCCATTACAGCTTTATGTCCCCTGAATATGTCCCCATGTTGGCCTATTACAATAATGTTATCTCCTTATTTACTCGTTTTCTTACTTAATTAATGTACAATATTGTTCATGCTTTTACTATGTTCAATGGATGTTCTTTATTTCTGTTCATTGTATTTAGTTGTTGCCTTATTTTTTGCTCAATGATGTTTTTTCTTCTACATGCTTCTACTAGTATTTCTCCTGTTACGACCACTACCTCACCACTGTGATAGCATTTTGAAGTTGTAGGTGGTGGTCTTGCTGTCTTTAATTGTTATTTTCAGTTGTTAATAAATATTTTATAAAAAAGTAAAAACGTATCTGTTCTTATCAGCTTAATAGCTGATACGTCTCCTAATGGAGACATCGATATTAAACTGATTTTTAGAATGGGATGAGGTGCCACGGAGCTTGCTCTCCCCTCATCACGGGTTGACCCGGTACTGCAGTACCTCCGGGAATGGCCCACCACTCATATTTCAAATAGAAAAAATAGAACCCTCAACTTGGCCCTCTTTTTCACAGTTTGTCCCCTTTTATTTAATTTCATTTTGCGCCATTGCCTCCTGTTTCGCGCTTCTTTTTCACTGGATGGAGCATTTAATCACTTCCAAACTCTAGAAATGCACACACGTCCACTCCATCCACATTGTACTCCGTCCATACCCACCTCCGGGATGTTCGTCAAAGTCATTCTTTTCCACTTTCAGCTATTTTCTGTCCCCGTATCCAAGAACGTCGGCCATGATGCCGCACGCTGGATATTACGTTGTAGACAATCCCATCGACACAACAACATTCTGCCCTGTCAAAACCGCACGTCTTAAACGCCTGCTAACCCTTCAAAAGTGTGTTCAAGCTGTAAACAAGTATGGCCCGGGTGTGAGTTTACATTCAAAGTTTTCTTACATTTCGTCCTATGTCTTATTTAAAACAATATTTTACATGAAATTCACCTATGTTAACTTTCGTCTTATACTTGAACTGTATTTAAGTTTAGTTTATTTAGTACACGTGGTCAATTGGAGTGTTTTTTCACGCTTGCTTGAGCGCGACTTTGTCAAAGTCGGGGGTGCGCAAACTGCTGTGTGCCCGCATCTCCTCCATTAAGCCCCAACCACCGGCTCAGGGTGGTAGCTACAGGAAGTTTACCCCACGTCTGCCTGACTTTTTTATCGCCTGCGCTCTAAATACTTACAGAAATGGGGGGATATTTACACATTTGTCTACTTTACACAAATGGTGAAATTTCTCCACAAATCTCTACAATTTGGCCGTCGCACTCGTCCGTGGTCTGAAATAGTGTGTATTTGTGCGTGTAATATTGGTGGTGACTTTTTTTCAAGGACCTGATGTAAATATAAGCTTACAGCCAAGGCCGACTGTCCGGTAAGGAATTTTCCTAGAGCTAACTTTTTAATACCATTAAGTCTACAATCCCTGAATTTTGTGGCAAAGATCTTGAAGCGTTTTGGAAAGCCGAGAGAAACGGCTGCTGGTAAATGACATTCCATAGGAAACAGAAGGCTGGGATTTTGTTGCAAGTTCGATCCTTACCCTATGACAACGCACATGTGTTTTTTTCTATGTATAAACGTCAGGTCGTTACTCTTCGAGTACACTGGTTGCACCACACTGTCCGGGATAGTTTCATAGGGGATTATTTCTCTCAATACGGGAAGATTCTAAACATCGGATATGAGGATTGTACCTTGCCAGATGGGTCGAAAGTACACAGTGGAGTGCGCCTGATCACTATTGAGCTTTCCGAGAATGACAAAAATCAACTGCCCCATATTATTAAGATTGGTGATGGCATGGCCATGCTGGTCACAGCCCCTGGGAGAGTGAGTTAAGATTTTAAGTCAAGTCAAAGTCAAGTCAAAATATGTTTATTTGTATGTAAGGCCACCGGCCCATATACATCGGTTACAAAGAAGGTTCTTATTTAGGAGGATAACAATTGTTTTCTTAACATAATAGCATGATGGATATACAGTGATAATCTTTTTAAAATGGAGACATCGCATGAGGAAACAATTTTGTAAAATGCTGCATTATTACTCCTGATTGTAATACAGTTACGGAGAAAATCAGAACGGATTTTATCATAGGCTGGACATTCAACAAGAAAATGTAATTCGTCTTCAATGCCTTTTTTACAAAATGGACATGATCTATAATTTCTATCAATGGACAGTCTTCTTCCTTCATTTACTTTTAAATCTAATAGCCCCAACCTAAATTTTACAAGTAGCAGTCTCAGATTCTTTGTAGTCACGAGGGATAAATATCTTTCTGGTTCTAAAAGGGACTTAAACTGTCTGTAACAATCAAAACGGGAGCTTTCTTCTAACCTCGAGTGCCATTCTTGTTGAAAATTACATATACAGCGATCTCTAAACTGGTTCAGGAAAACATTGACATTACCTACGCCTTGGTTTAACCAGACGATACCAAAACCTTTAGGACAAAGAAGGTTCCTTATATGGGAAGCCCAAGTTTCTTTGCCGTTACTGTCTAGATGTAGAAGCATATTGTAGGAAATTTTCGGGAGACGGTGATCATGCATTTGTACTATCTTTAGCCAGTATTTTAAGCATCTAATTTGAGCATTAATGAAAACTGGAAATCTCCCACATTCTCCATATACCATGTCGTTAGGGGTAGATTGTGTAACGCCTAAAAATTTCTTGCAGGCCAGTAAGTGTATCTTTCAAGCGCTTGGAAAGGTTGGAAGCCCCATATTTCGGAACCGTACAAAAGAATAGGCTGAATTTGTACATCAAATAATTTGAAAAACACATTGTGGGTAAGGAAACCAACGTTGTTATAAACGGACATGAGGTATAACAGTGCTTTCTTAGCTCTGAGAGCTAAATCTGCAGCACAATGTGTCCAGTTCATAGTAAAGAAAAGCTTTACACCGAGGTATTTATAATGATTTACGACATTAACGGGTTTAGAATTAAAACACCACTTTTCCTTCGAAGAGAGGGGACCACCTTTTCTAAATACAACAATATTAGTCTTTTCAAGATTTACTGATAGCGACCATTCTGAAGAATATCTTTCTAGTATGTTTAGTTGGTTTTGTAACCCAATAATTGAGGTAGATACTAGAATTACATCGTCTGCAAAAAGTAACATGAATATTTCAATAATGTCGGGAAATAACTGGACACCATGCTTACCTTGCAGCGAAATATCATTACATAACTCGTTTATGAAGAAAGAGAACAGGATAGGGCTCATAATACATCCTTGTCTTAAACCGACTGGACAATCAAAAAAAAATCAGATAAACCACCTTGACTGCGTACACATGATTTTATATTTGAATACAATGACGTAAGCATGGTGTACATTTTGCCTCCAAGGCCAGCATTTCTAAGACAAAACCATAGTTTGGAACGATCAACTGGGTCGAACGCCTTTTTTAAAATCAACAAATGCGACATACAATTTAGATTTGCGTCGAGATAAACATTTCTGAATAATTGCATATATGGTGAAAATATGGTCTGATGTAGAATAAGACTTCCTGAATCTGCTTGACATTCGGGAATTTTATCGTGCATGTTTGCCCACAGTGTAAGTCTATTATTTAGAATAGATGTAAAAGCTTTACCTAAAATACTCATTAATGATATACCTCTGTAGTTGTCTGGGTTTGTTTACATCTCCCTTTTTATGAACTGGGACAATAATTGAGGCGTGACCAGATTTCTGGAAAGTAGCCATCATTGAATATTTTGTTAAAACATTTACTAAGAAACGGCAGAATTTCAGAACTTGAGCATTTCAACATTTCCACAAGAACCAGATCGAGACCGGGTGATTTACCACATTTAAGACTATTAATGGCATTCAAAATTTCACTGTCTGTAATATGGCAGTCTAGCACCTGTCTGTCTATGTCATCGAGTATAGGGGGTGAGTCATCTATAGAGTTATCTTCATTCTGGATAATCTGAAAGATATTGTTATTCTTAAAGACTGACTTAAAATGGACAAGCCATTCTGATTTTGATATCTGATTACTGGGGCCTGATTTTTGTCTGAGTCTGAGTCACATCGGCAATATTTCAGCCATATCGTGACTAAAACATGTTATAAATATATCAACAATTTAATTGAAATTATAAAATTCTGCCAACGAAGGACAGTAAAAGAACTAGATTATCGAAGATATATGTGTAAAACTAGTAATTGAATCTAAAACACTATAACTATGGGGGACAACACAATATAAAAATGAGCTATACATCGCCAACAACTGAAGGTAGATCGCCATACTAGGGACCATGGGGACTTACAGTACATTTGCTTCCTGCATGGACCCTAGCTGGATTTACACCATCCCTTCAGCCGTCAGCAAGTTTTTACAAATTAGCCATAAGTTAAAATAACACATATTCTACGATTAAAACTAATGGTATATTTAAATTTAGTTTGAATGCTTTGGGACTTACGTACCCTCTCAGGAGGACAATAATTTTATGCTACTTCAACCCCCTTTGAGGGTACAGCCACTAACAATCTCAGTTACTAATTTAAACTACCAATAATAAAATATATATCTATTTACAAATCAGTTAGCAAGTCTAATTTTTTTTAAAAGGCAATAATTAAATGAGAACTTATATGACTAAAAAGATCCTTCATAGTTTTTACTTTGAAATAAATATCCCTTGTGATGGAATATTCAACACAGTCAAGCAGGACATGCTTGACCGTGATTCTTTCATCACAAGGGATACAAAAAGGAGGATCCTCACCTTTTAATAGGTACTCGTGCGTATATCGTGTGTGGCCAATACGACATCGTCGTATGATGACCTCTTCAAATCTGGTCTGACAACCCAAGTAAGTGTAACCGATAGTTGGTTTTATTGCATGTAATTTATTGATACCTACTTGGGTGTCCCACTTCTTTTGCATCAGATCACGGATATAAGATCTTATACCAGCTTTGTAATCAGAGTATGGGTTCAGAAGTGGTGTCACAGATTTGTTGAGTGCTGCCTTAGCAGCAATATCAGCCAGTGTGTTCCCAGAAATGCCAACGTGGCTGGGTAACCAACAAAAGACGATGTCGCATTGGCCAGTAGCAAGTTCATTGTACAATTCAATAATTTCTAATAAAAGTGGATGTTTGCAAGAAAGATATTTAATAGCCTGAAGACACGAAAGAGAATCTGAAAAGATGATATATTGTTTATATTTACGGTGTTTATTAATATATTTAAGAGCTGTTAGTATTGCTTCTGCTGTGAAAATTGAACTGTCATTGGGTAGTCTGGAAGATATTGTTTTGGACCCAATGACAGTGGCACATGCAACCGCGCCACCATCCTTGGATCCATCTGTATATAAGGATTTATAGGTATTATATTTATTTCTTAATTGACTAAATTCTTGTTTATACTGTAAGTCATTAGTTTCGGACTTTTTAAATGTGGTTAATGTTAAGTCAACGTCTGGCCTCACCAATTGCCAAGGAGGAGAAGAAAGAAGACGAGAAGGAGATATATTCTCCAGCTCAATGCCAGCAGCAGAAAGGAATGGTTTAATTCTGTGTCCAAGAGGCGGAACAAGAGAGGGCGTTTTGTTATACAAATCCTCATAAAGAGGAGTGAAGACACAGTTAAATGCAGGGTTAGACTCGTTAGAATATAGTTTGGTAATATATTGTAAAGATAATTTAATACGGCGTTGGGAAAGAGAAGGTTCATCTGCCTCAACATAGAGACTATCAACTGGAGAAGTTCTAAATGATCCAAGACAGAGTCTTAGACCTTGGTGGTGAACAGAATCAAGTAGTTTAAGGTTGCTTTTACAGGCTCCGCCATATACGATCGAACCATAATCAAGTTTCGGGCGGACCAATGATCGGTATAAGTGTAGGAGCGTAGTTTGATCCCCTCCCCACTTTGAGTTGGAAACAACTTTCGACAAATCAAGTGCCTTCAGGCATTTAGCTTTAAGTGATTTAATATGCGGCAAAAAGGTTAAATGGGAGTCGAAGATTAGACCCAAGAATTTGGCCTCCTTAACAACTTTGATGGGAGTGCCATTTAAGGATAGTTCTGGATCTTTATGCGGCTTATATTTTCTACAAAAGTGTAGACAATTAGTTTTGGACTTGGAAAATTTAAAGCCGTTTTCAAGACACCATTTATTTATTTTATTTAAACACAACTGCAATTGCCGTTCAATACCCTGGGAGAGCACCTATTTGTTTAAAGTGTGGGGAGACAGGACATCAGAGGTATGTATGCCCTCAGACAACTTACATGCCCCCTGCAAGACAGGTGTTGACCGATAATGCTCAAGATGGTCCTGGTAACCACTCTGATTCAGAGAGTGAGATAGGCGAAGAACAGGGAAGTCCTCATTCATTCAGGAGGGTGAGGCAAAAAGTGAACCTGAGCAGAGGGGGGACCCTGATCCTAGTGTGTTCTCACAAGAAGGTGATTTTGTGTTGGCCCAGCTGCTGCAGGAAACGATGAGGAAGAATTTCAGGTAGTGAGTAGGCGAAAGAACAGCTAGATCGAAGGGTGATTCAACAGGATCCAAGAAATTCAAGTCACATCTTGCAAGGGAACGTAAGCCAGGCTGCGTACATAGCGTTAACTCCTCCTCGTGCAGGTGGCAGACTCACACGATCCAGTGGGGGTCCAGTTGATGTATCTGACCCACCATAAACTTTGTTCAGTTTGAATGTCAATTGATAACGACCTAGGAAAAGCCCAATCAACAACGACACAGAATGGCGCTATTAACCAACTTCTCCCAAAATTGGGAATCATTTAGTTATTTACAGGTTTCAGATGTTTCCAATATGTGTCATGTATCAATTTCTTAGCATAAATTGTAATGGGTTGTTAGATAACCCAAACAAATTGAATACTCTCTCTTATAAGTTCAATTCTTCTAGCATTGACTTCCTCTTTCTTCAAGAGACCCATGTACATTTCTTAAATATAGCTAAACAATTTGCAGGTAAATTTAATGGGGAAGCCTTTTGGTCTTTTGGGTCTAATAATAGCAGAGGTGTAGGATAAATACTTAACAAATTTCGGGATTTCACAATAGATCACTATCAGTATGATGTAGTTGGTAGGTATTTAGTAGTCGATTTGCCAATTGGTGCTTCAAGAATCAGATTAAGCAATGTCTATGCATCCAATAAACCAGCAGAAAGGGTTGAATTTTTCCATCAAATAGCACACCATTTAGTCACAAATAGGCATATTATTTTAGATGGGGATTTTAATTGTGTTCTAATAATAAAATGGATAAGATAGGTGGTAATAGGGATTATACACAACAAGGGGTTAATATTATTTGGCAATGGGTCACGGACTTTTCACTAACTGATGTTTTTCGTTTTCTATTTCCAGATTTAGTTGCTGTCTCATGGACTAATACTGCTGGTGTTGGATCCCGCCTTGACCGGTTTTATTTCTCCTCCCACCTGCTATCAGCTGTCGACACTTCGACAATCTCCCTGTTCATTTTCTGATCACGACTTTGTGTAGGTAAGTTTAAAGGATTTTGAAGGTATATATTTTGGACCATCTTACTGGAAATGTAACAGTTCAGTATTCGATTCGGCTTTTAAAATATTATTTACAGGGTTCTGTAAAGCATGTGTTCCCCTTACTATAAACATTTCCTTGGCTTGGTTCGGATACATTCAAAATTAAAATTCAGGAATTTATTCGTTTGGTTCTAAAAGATAGGTATAAGTCCCGTGTATCCCTCCGCAAAGATTTGGAAATCCAGTACCGGAATCTATGCCATGCTGAATCCCTACATCCTGGACAATATGTAGATCAAAAATTGGAATACAAAAAGCAAGTCAGAGATTTGGAAATAATGGAATTTAAAGGTCACCTTATCCGGTCTAAGGCTCAAGACCTTGAAAATAGTGAAAAACCTTCCAGTTATTTCTTTTGCAAGGAAACCAAGAGAGGTAAACAAAAGACTATATCTTCAATTTTGGATTCTTCAGGTAATAAATTAAATACCTCTCGAGACATTATGGTGTTTTTGTCGATTCCTATTCGGATTTATTTGGTGCTGAACCCATTCATGAGAAAATGTGTGATTTCCTTGCTGATTTACATAGACTAGATTCGGCCGTTTCGATGACACTAGAAGGTGATATATCAAAAGAGGAAATTCTGTCTGCCCTTAAGGATGTTCGCTGGTAATATAAATAGTATTAAACTTTTTTTCTAATTGGTATATTTTTAAAGTATGACGTTTGTATTTGTAAAAACAGCCCAGAAAAGGAGGGGGTACAGTGGGTTTTCTGGAGATATGGAGTCTTGAAGAGTCCTTGGCTAGCCAAGACTTTTAACATGGGAGTCTATGGGAAAATCAGCAAAGTTCTGACATGATCCCTCATTTTCATAATTTCTAGTATTTAATTCTTGTTTAAATTCCGATATGTTAATGACAACATGTTTTGCCATATTTTGCCATAAAAATAAGTATAAAAAAACATGGGTTACTGAGGGTATTTTTCCACTATGACACAATGTGTAACATTATATTACATATTTGCACCAATGTTATGTAATTTTCATGATAAAATTAAGGATATATGTGGCTTAAATAGTTTTTCCTCAAATATTTGAATGACTTACTGCATTTACAATTAAAATATCTTAGCTTAAGTGCATCCATGTTAACATTTATCTGATATTTTAAGCGAAAAGGTGAAGAGTTAAGAAATTTGACACACTGGGCATTATTCACCATTGACTGAAATGGTTACATCATTCTAGACTCTATATTTTCAATGGAGTAATTATTTAATAATATTTTTTGGAAATAACAAAACACACACAATCTTAACAATGAAATGTTACATTTATTACATTATTTTACTTTTTATTTCATATCATACATACATGTACATTTGATTTTAAAGTTATACATAACATTTTGGATATAAAAGTTTAGCATTATAATCACTTGATGTAACAGCTATGTACACATCTATGTTATAAATGAAAAAAGTATTAACACGTCCTGGTAAGATATTCAATAAGCCATTTATAATAAATAAAGTAATCAGTGAGCTATATCATGAAGGTAACTAGATATCAATAAGTTAGGAAGGCTAATATGTTATTTCAACATGATTTTTACACTATCACATAAAAACATGTGGTGTTGTGGATATAACAAAATGTTGGGCTTGTATTGAAGCCAAACATATATTCCACAATAAACAATAACATTTGTATGTATTTGCAAATGATTAATCAGCTAAAGCATGATAATTTTTAAATTCAAGCAAAATGATCTCATTTACATGAGGCACCCATGAAGGGCCACCTCCTCGTGGTGGGTGCTGGGTCACGCCAAGCGCCCTTCAACCCCCCGTTGTGGACCCGGGGGCATATTTGGTCCACCAACCTGTTTGCCGTGGGTTGCGCCCCTGTGTCGGTGGAGGACGGGATTCTGGTGGTTGAGGGCAAGGGTTCCAGGAACAGCGTTCCTTTGCCCAATACACCACTTCGACCCTTACTTCACCTAGACGGGTGGTTGAATTGGCCCGGTTCAACCAATCGGCTGGTCATGCCAAGCCCTGAGTATTATTGTATTTCACAAAATACTTCAACTTTTTAACTGGTTTTGATAAAAGTCTTTGCTAAATTATCTATCAATTGAATTTCAAGTGCATCTTCATCAATTTTGTAATTTGCCTAGAGTCATATACCCAGAAGGCGGTGGCTCATGGGCCAATCTGGTAGATTAATTAATTCTTTAATTCTTCTGCTGGCGTATATCATCCGGGTATCCCTGGTGCTGCAAGTCGGAGATCCACTTGTTATTAGCACTGTCTTTATGACACTCCGTGGCGGGTGGGGAGCTCGGATGATGAACCATTATATAAACAACCATGGAGTACCAAACCCCCTCAAAAAAAACCAAACGTCCACTGGACAACGACGATGAACGACCTTCAAATTCTACTGATTACTGGCCACGTTTCCTGGTGCTGGAGTGAGTTAATATTTAACGTCACATCGGCAATATTTCAGCCATATCGTGACGAGAACATTTGATATACATGTATATTACAAAAAACCTGCCGACGAAGGACAGCAAAACAACCAGAATATCACAGATATATATGTAAAACTAGTAACTGAATCTAAAACATTTTAACTATAGGGGACAACACAATATAAAAATGGGCTATAGATCGCTAACAACTGAAGGTAGATCACCATACTAGGGACCATGGGGACTTACAGTACATTTGCTTCCTGCATAGACCCCAGCTGGATTTACATCATCCCCTCAGCTGTTAGCAATTGAGATATACCTAGCCATACATAAAATTACACATATTCTACGATTAAAAAACGGAAAGTTGAAATTTACTTTGAATGTTTTGGGACTTACGTACCCTCTCAGGAGGACAATAATTTTACAGTACTTCAACCCCCCTCGAGGATACAGCCACTAACAATCTCAGTTACTAATTCAAACTTCCAATCAAAAAATATTTAGCTATTTACAAATCAGTCAACAAGTCTAATTCTTTTAAAAGTCAACTATCAAATGATAACCAACATTATAAAAAGATCCTTCAATGTTTTGACATTAAAACTTATCCTTGTGATGGAATATTCAACACAGTCAAGCAGTACATGCTTGACTGTGATTCTTTCATTACAAGGGATGCAAAACGGAGGATCCTCGCCTTTCAGTAAATATTCGTGAGTATATCTAGTGTGGCCAATGCGACATCGTCATATAATGACCTCTTCATATCTGGACTGACAACCCAAGTAGGTGTAACCAATGTAGGGTTTTATTTCATGTAATTTATTAATACCTACTTGGGTGTCCCACTTCTTCTGCATTAGATCGCGAATGTATGTTCTAATGCTTGCTTTATAATCAGAGTATGGGATAAAATTGTTGTCACAGATTTGTTAAGGGCTGCCTTGGCAGCAAGATCAGCCATTGTGTTCCCAGAAATGCCAACGTGGCTGGGTAACCAACAAACGCATTGGCCAGTAGCAAGCTCATTATACAATTCAATAATTTCTACTAAAAGTGGATGTTTACAAGAAATACTTTTAATAGCCTGAAGACACGAAAGAGAATCGGAAAAGATTATGTACTGTTTATGTTTAGGATGTCGTTGAATATATTTAAGAGCCGTTAATATGGCGTTTGCTTCTGCTGTAAAAATGGAGGTGTTATCTGGTATTCTAGAAGATATTGTTCTGGATCCCAATGACAGTGGCACATGACACCGCGCCACCGTCCTTGGACCCATCTGTAAATAAGGATTTGTGTGTATTATATTTAGCTTTTAGTTGATTATATTCTTGTTTATATTGTAATTCATTAGTTTCCGATTTTTTAAACTTTGTCAGAGTTAGGTCAACTTCAGGCCTAACCAGTTGCCAAGGAGGAGAAGAAAGAAGACGGGAAGGAGCTATATTTTCCAGCTCAATGCCGGCAGCAGACAGGAATGGCTTAATTCGGTGCCCAAGAGGCGGAACAAGAGAAGGTTTTTTGTTGTATAAATCCTCATAGAGGGGATGAAAGACACAGTTATATGCAGGGTTAGCCTCATTAGAATATAGTTTAGTAATATATTGTAAAGATAATTTTATACGGCGTTGTGCAAGAGATGGCTCATCTGCCTCGACGTAGAGACTGTCAACAGGAGAAGTTCGAAAGGACCCAAGACAAAGTCTCAGGCCTTGGTGGTGGACAGAATCTAAAAGTTGTAGGTTGCTTTTTGCAGGCTCCACCATATACAATGGAGCCATAATCAAGTTTGGAACGGACCAATGATCGATACAGATGTAAGAGGGTAGCTTGATCCCTCCCCACTTAGAATTTGAAACGACTTTCATCAAGTCAAGTGCCTTCAGGCATTTAGTTTTAAGGGATTTAATATGCGGCAGAAATGTTAGATGGGAGTCAAAAGTTACACCCAAGAACTTGGCCTCCTTAACAACTTTGATGGGAGTGCCATCCAAAGATAGTTCTGTGTCTTTATGAGGTTTGTATTTACGACAGAAATGAATACAACTAGTTTTGGATTTAGAGAATTTAAATCCGTTTTCAAGACACCATTTATCTATTTTGTTTAAACACAACTGCAGTTGCCGTTCAATAGTATGCATATTTTTCCCACGACAAGAAATATTAAAATCATCCACAAATAATGATCCATCAATTGAATTGTTTAAAACCTTGGATAAACTGTTGATCTTAATACTAAACAGGGTGACAGACAAAATACTGCCTTGCGGGACACCCTGATCCTGATTATAATGATCAGACAGGGTTGAACCCACTCGGACTTGAAATTGTCTATCATTTAAAAAGTTGGATATAAATTGAGGCAAACGGCCTCGTAATCCAAAATCATGTAAATCTCTTAAAATGCCATATTTCCACGTTGTGTCATATGCCTTCTCAAGATCAAAAAAGATAGACACAGCGTGTTGTTTATTAATTAGAGCGTTTTAGCAAACGATTCCAAACGCACTAAGTGATCGACAGTACTTCTGTTTTACGGAAACCACATTGTATATCTGTTATGAGGTTATTTGTTTCCAAAGTACCAAACAAGTCGATTATTGATCATTCGTTCCATGGTTTTGCAAACACAGCTAGTTAGTGAAATAGGTCGATAATTTGACGGATCTGTATGATCACGTCCAGGTTTAGGTATTGGTACTACTATAGCATCACACCATGAGGGAGGAAATTTACCTGATGTCCAAATTTCATCAAAAATATTTAAAAGAGTTTCTAGGCAGGGTTCTGGTAAGTGCTTCAAGGGAGTTGATAATGTATGTTATCAGCACCTGTAGCAGTATCGTGAGCTTGCTCAAGAGCAGTATGGAGTTCATGAATAGAAAATGTTTCATTATAATCTTCCCCATTATCTGAATTGAAATTAATAGGTTTCTTTTCTTGTTGTTTTTGATATTGTTGGAATTTAGGCACATAATTAGAAGAGGAAGAGTGTTTAGCAAGAGTTTCACCAAGTTTATTCGCAATATCAGATTGATCAGTAAGTAATTGATCTCCATGTTTTAGATGATGGACGCTAGATTTAGTACCTTTACCTTTAATTTTCTGTACCATGTTCCATACTTTGGACATGGGCGTTCGAGAATTTAATTTGGATACATAGTTTTGCCAAGATTGGCGTTTATTCTGTTTAAAGGTACGCCGCGCTATTGCATTTAAAATTTTAAATTTATCTAAATTATGCACCATAGGGTGGCAACGGAAATAACGTTCTGCTTTTTTCCTTGCCTTCCTAGCTTGTTTGCACTCGTTGTTGAACCAAGGTTTTCGAATATGTGGAATTGCAGAGGACTTTGGTATGCACTCATCAGCTATGATGTTCAATTCATCGGAAAAACATTTGATAGAATCAGGAACGTCAATAAAATGTTCAGGTTTAAGGTTTGCAGCACACAGTGTTTGATATAGAGCCCAATTAGCCTTTTTAAAATTCCGCCGTGATGAGGGAGAAACATCAGATGGAGTTACAGGTTTTAGTATAGTGGGAAAATGGTCACTTCCACAGAGGTCATCATGGACTGACCATTCAAATTCATTTAGTAGCTCTGAATCTGTGACTGACAAGTCGAGGGCAGAATAGGTTCCTGTTCCAGGGTGTAAATATGTGTGGGAACCATCATTACAAATACATAAATCATTATCTGAACAAAACTCTTCCAGCAGTTTACCTTTAGCGTTTGTAGTTGCACCACCCCAGAGTGGATTGTGGCCATTGAAATCTCCATGATAATACAAGGTTTCGGCAGCTGGTCAAATAGAGCTTGAAGATCAGTTTTGTGAAACGTTGAAGACGGAGAGATATATACAGAACATAATGTTAACGCAACATGCAAAGTAATTCGCACTGCAACAGCCTGCAGATTAGAAGTTAGTGAAACTGGGCTATGGATAACGTTCTGTTTGACCAGGATGGAAGTTCCTCCCGTAGCCCTGTCACCCGGAGGTGAAAAACAATGATATGCATTGAAAGAACGCAGGACAAAAGCATCTGTCTGTTTTAAATAGGTCTCCTGCAGACAGAACGCTGATGGTGTTAAATCCTGGACTAAAAGCTGTAATTCATTGAAATTAGTCCTTAATCCTCTGCAATTCCACTGTATAATATTATTCTGATAACTTATCTTTTAGGGGGATTAATTGGGGATCTACCCGCACTTTTCTGGTGGGCGACAAGCTGTGTGCCCTAGAACGGACGTTTTCGGACACGTCCATATCCTCAAGAGATCCATATTTGTTGTACAATTGAATTTTATTTTCTGACCCTTTGGGGGCTCTGCCACTAAGTTTTTTCAATGAATCAAGCTTTCTATTTTTGGATTTAGTGAGACCTTGTTGCGACTTTGTTGACGTCTGTGAAGATGGTTCATGATCATGGGATGTCTCTGATTGTATATGAGATGTACCAGGCTGTAACTCTACTGTTTGAGTAGAGGTAGTAGGTTGTGACTCACCTGTTTGAGTAGAGGTAGTAGGTGACAAAATGGTAGGGGAATCCGTTTTCACCCAAGTCAAGGTTGTCTGGCAGCATGAGGAGACTGTAACGACTCTAGGTTTTGTTTCAGGCATTTTTCTGGCAATGGAAGAATAACTTTCAGTTTGTTCTGAGCTTAAGACTTGTCTTTTTGCATCTGCAAAGCTGATGTTTTGTGTGAACTTAAGTTTGTTAATTGCCATTTTGTTGTCTCCAAACAGGACAGTCTTTAGAATAAGAAGGGTGATTCCCTGAGCAGTTAGTGCATCTTTTAACAGTACTATCACAATCTTCTGTTGTGTGTGTCTTTTCACCACAGTGAGCACACACAACAGACAATGTCTAAGAATTCACACCATGGCCGAACTTTTGGCATTTTGAAGCACCTGAGAGGATTCGGAATGTATGTTTCAACAGTCAGATTACAATAGCCTGCCTTAAGTGATCTTGGGCTGAAGGTAGAGAAAGGAAAACAGATAAGTATTGGTGCTGAAGGTTTCATTATTTCTACGAGCAGAAAAACGTTTGACATAGAGAACACCCTGATCTCTCATCTCAGAGACGATATCAATTCTGACATGTCAGCGAGTAATCGGTCACGGTCTCTCACGATACCCTTACTCGTGTTGAGTGTTTTGTGGGCCGTGATGGTCACTGGAATGCCAACAAAGTTCTTGGTGTTCAACAGGTTGTTTGACTGTTGCTTTCTGGCACACTCAATTAACAGTGCACCAGAGCGTAATCTTTTGATATTCTTCACATCCCCAGCAATGCCTTGGATACCCTTGGACACGGCAAAGGGTTTAACTTCAACGGTGTGTGATCTTCAGTCTCAACAACTAGAAAACGTGGCCAGTAATCGATAGGTTTGGGCAGTCCGAGGTCAGTATCAGTAGGATCTGTTTCAAGTTGACGCTTTGTCTTTTTGTGGGGGTTTTCGTAAGCCATAGTTATTGTATAGAATTCATCATCCGGGCTCCCCACCCACCACGGAGTATCACAAGGACAATGCTAAAACAAGTGGTCCTCCAACTTGCAGCACCAAGGATACCCGGATGATATACTCCAGCAGAAAAATTAAAGATAAATGATTCCACCAGATTGGCCCATGAGCCACCGCCTTCTGGGCATACTACTCTAGACAAATACATACATGAAATTGTTCAGTTGAAATTAAAAATTCAAAGTTCAAAATTGCCAAGACTTAAATATATCACATAATAATTCCCAAATTTTGTGCAACATTTTACAGTTGTAGCACAGGGCTTGACGTGACCAGCCGATTGATAGAACCGGGCCAGTTCTACCACCCGTCTAGGTGAAGTAAGGGGCGAAGTGGTGTGTTGGGCAAAGGAACACTGTTCCTGGAACCAGTGCCCTCAACCACCAGCCTCCCGTCCTCCACCGACACAGGGGCGCAACCCACGGCAAACGGGTTGGTGGACCAAATATCCCCCCGGGTCCACAACGGGGGGTTGAAGGGCGCTTAGCGTGACCCAGCACCCACCACGAGGAGGTGGCCCTTCATGGGTGCCTGCATTGCTAATTGAATGTAGCAAAAGGCACCAAGCATCAAACCTAATGTCTATTGAATCATTTGTGGGTGTCCCTGTCTCAGTGTCAGCACACAGAACACTGAATACCAGCAAAGGCATAATCAGAGACAGGGAACGCTTGTTGACTGACATGACGGAACTGGATATTGTGTCGGAGTGAGTGAGTTAAGATTTAAAGTCACATCGGCAATATTTCAGCCATATCGTGACTAAAACTAGTTCTAAATTTATAATTTATAATACATACATATAATATATAAAACCCTGTCAACGAAGGACAGTAAAATAACTAAAGTATCACAGATGGAGTCTAAAACTAGCATGAACATGTAAAACTATTTGAATTACGAAAACAATACAATATAAAAACGGGCTATAGATCGCCAACAACTGAAGGTAGATCACCATACTAAGGCCCATGGGGACTTACATTACTTTTGCTACCTGCATGGACCCTAGCTGGATTTACACCATCCCTTCAGCCATTGGCGTTGATACTGAGATTTAGCCATACATTAAAAACACAAAAATACTACGATTAAAAACCTGGTACACTTAAACTGACTTGAAATGTTTTGGGACTTACGTACCCTCTCAGGAGGACAATAATTTTACGCTACGTCAACCCCCTTTGAGGGTACAGCCACTAACAATCTCAGTGACTAATTTAAATTACCAATAATAAAATATTTATCTATTTACAAATCAGTTAACAAATCTAATTCTTTTAAAAATTCAACTATTAAATGATAATTAACATTATAAAAAAGATCCTTCAATGTTTTGACATTAAAATACTTATCCCTTGTGATGGAATATTCAACACAGTCAAGCAGGATATGCTTGACCGTGATTCTTTCATCACAAGGGATACAAAACGGAGGATCCTCACCTTTTAACAGGTATTCATGAGTATATCTTGTGTGACCAATACGACATCGTCGTATGATGACCTCTTCAAATCTGGACTGACAACCCAAGTAGGTGTAACCGATAGTGGGTTTTATTGCATGTAATTTATTGATACCTACTTGGGCATCCCACTTCTTTTGCATCAGATCACGGATGTAAGTTCTAATGCTTGCTTTGTAATCAAGAGTATGGGATCAGAAGTGGTGTCACAGATTTGTTGAGTGCTGCCTTGGCAACAAAATCGGCCATTGTATTACCAGAAATGCCAACGTGGCTGGGTAACCAACAGAGGACGATGTCGTATTGGCCAGTTGCAAGATCATTATATAATTCTATAATTTCTATTAAAAGCGGATGTTTACAAGAAATATTTTTAATCGCCTGAAGGCAAGAAAGAGAGTCAGAAAATATGAGATATTGTTTATATTTAGGGTGTCTATTTATATATTTAAGAGCTGTTAGTATTGCGTTTGCTTCTGCTGTGAAAATTGAACTGTCATTGGGTAATCTGGAAGATATTGTTTTGGACCCAATGACAGTGGCACAAGCAACCGCGCCACCATCCTTGGACCCATCTGTAAATAAGGATTTATATGTATTATATTTACTTTTTAATTGATTATATTCTTGTTTATATTGCAATTCATTAGTTTCTGCTTTCTTAAACTTAGTCAGTGTCAGGTCGACCTGTGGCCTAACCAATTGCCAAGGAGGAGAAGAAAGAAGACGGGAAGGAGATATATTTTCCAGCTCAATGCCGGCAGCAGTAATGAATGGCTTAATCCTGAGCCCAAGAGGCGGAACAAGAGAAGATTTCTTGTTGTACAAGTCCTCATAAAGAGGATTAAAGATGCAGTGAAACGCAGGATTAGACTCGTTAGAATATAGCTTGGTAATATACTGTAATGATAATTTTATACGGCGCTGGGTAAGAGAAGGCTCATCTGCCTCGACGTAGAGACTGTCAACAGGAGATGTTCTGAAGGACCCAAGACGAAGTCTCAGACCTTGATGATGGACTGAATCTAAGAGTTTTAAGTTGCTTTTACAGGCTCCACCATATACGATGGAGCCATAATCAAGCTTCGAGCGGACAAGTGATCTGTAAAGGTGTAGTAGCGTAGCTTGATCCCCTTCCCACCTTGAATTAGACACGACTTTCAATAAATCTAGTGCCTTCAGGCATTTAGTTTTTAGAGATTTGATATGCGGAAGAAAAGTTAAATGGGAGTCGAAAATGAGACCTAAGAACTTGGCCTCTTTTACAACCTTGATGGGAGTGCCATTTAAAAACAGTTCTGGGTCTTTATGAGGCTTATATTTTCTACAGAAGTGTAGACAATTAGTTTTTGATTTAGAAAATTTAAAGCCGTTTTCAAGACACCATTTATTTATTTTATTTAAACACAACTGCAGTTGCCGTTCAATAGTATGCATATTCTTACCGCGACAAAAATATTAAAATCATCCACAAAAAAGTGATCCATCAATGGAATCGTTTAAAACCTTGGATAAACTGTTGATCTTAATGCTGAATAAAGTGACAGACAAAATACTGCCTTGTGGGACACCCTGATCCTGATTGTAATGGTCAGACAGGGTTGAACCCACTCGGACTTGAGATTGTCTGTCTTTTAAAAACTGTGATATAAAAAGAGGTAAACGACCCCTTAAACCAAAATCATGTAAATCCTTTAAAATGCCATGCTTCCAGGTGGTATCGTACGCTTTCTCGAGATCAAAGAATAGCGATACTGCATGTTGTTTATTGACTATTGCATTTTTGACTAAGGATTCTAATCGTACCAAATGATCAATGGTACTATGATTTTTCCTGAAACCACATTGAATATTTGTTATGAGATTATTGGTTTCAAGATACCATGTTAATCGATTATTTACTATTCGTTCCATGGTTTTACAGACACAACTTGTTAAAGAGATTGGTCTGTAATTAGACGGATCAGTATGATCCCGGCCAGGCTTTGGTATAGGGACTACAATGGCATTACGCCACGAAGGTGGGAAATTCCCTGAAGTCCATATTGTGTCAAAAATATTTAGAAGAGTTTCCAAACATGATTCGGTAAATGCTTCAAGAGCTGATAGTGTATATTATCAGCTCCTGTTGCTGTGTCATGAGCTTGCTCAAGGGGCAGTGTGGAGCTCATGTAATGAAAATAATTCATTATAGTCTTCGCCATTGTCCGAGTTAAAATTTATTCTCTTCTTCTCCTGTTGTTTCTGATAATGTTGAAATTCAGGGACGTAATTTGACGAAGAAGAGTGTTTGGCGAGTGTTCCACCAAGCTTATTGGCAATGTCAGACTTACCAGTTAATATATTGTCGCCATGCTTTCAGATGGTGAACAGTAGATTTGGAACGTTTGCCCTTAATTCTTTGGATCATGTTCCACACCTTTGAAATCGGTGTGCGTGAATTTATTTTAGAAACATATTTCCTCCAAGACTGACGCTTATTCTGTTTAAATGTACGTCGAGCCTTGGCATTTAAAATCTTTACTTTATTCAAATTATGGACAGTAGGATGTCGCCGAAAATATTTTTCAGCTTTCTTCCTGCTCTTTCTGGCCTGTTTACATTCATTATCAAACCATGGCTTGCAAATATGTGGAACTGCAGAGGACTTAGGTATAGTTTGGTCAGCAATGTCATTGAGTAAATCGGAAAACAACTATCGGATCTTCACTGTACGCAAAAAACATCATGTTTTAAGTGATCAGCACATAATATCTCATATAATGACCAATCAGCCCTGGCGAAGTTTCTTCTCGATAAAGGTGGATCATCACCAGGGCTGATTGTCTTGAGAATGGCAGGGAAGTGATCACTCCCACATAGATCATCATGTACCATCCATTCGAATTCATTATACAAGATGGAGTCAGCAAGTGATAAATCCAGGGAAGAATATGTTCCCGTAGCTGGATGTAAATAAGTGGCTGAGTCGTCATTAAAAATACTTTAATTATTATCGGAAATGAATTCCTCAAGGATTTTACCTTTAGTGTTGGTATGGACACCTCCCCAAAGTGGGTTGTGTCCGTTAAGATCGCCCATGATAACACATGGCTTAGGGAGTTGATCGTACAGATTTTGAAGATCTGTCTGACGGATATTAGAAGAGGGAGGATATATAAGCTGCACAGTGTCAGGGCAACGTGCAGAGTCAGGCGAACAGCAACCGTTTGAAGATCCGTATTTAGAGTGACAGGGGCTATGAATAACGCTGTGATGTATCAAAATAGAAGCGCCTCCAGTTGCACGATCCCCCGGAGGAGAAAAAGAATGATAAGCATTATACTGTCTCAGATTAAAAGTATCTGTATTTTTAAGATATGTCTCTTGGAGACAGAATGCTGACGGGTGATGATCTTGTATGAGTAATTGTATCTCGTTGAAGTTATGGTTAAGCCCTCTGCAGTTCCATTGAATTATATTGGCCAATTGACTCATGGTGGCTCAATTGGCGATCTTTCACGAATGTGAGGGGGTAAGCCCTCTGCTTATCCTGTGAATACAGGGTGACCTCCATGTCTAGAGGCCCAAAAGTGTTCTGTAAGGAACCTCTAAAGGTAAAGGTACGACAGGTATTTCTTTCCTATTCAATTTTTTCCTTTCTTCTTTTTCACTAAATCAGTGGCAGGCTGTGATGTGGCTAATTGCGGAGCAGTCATCTGTGATGACTCAGACTGAATTTCTGTCTGAGACTCAGACGTGGGACATAGTTGATGAGGCAGTAGGTTTTTAGGTGGGGAAGAAGGTTTGTTAGAAAAAGACAGGTTTGTCTGACTCTGACCCAGGTCAAGTCAGTCTGACATCACAGCTGAGGACATTGCTACAGAGCGTTTAACTGCAGCGGAATATGTGATGTTTGATGGAGTTGAAGATTGACTGGTGAAAAGGTTTTGGCTTCAAAATAGGAAAGGTTTTGTTCACATTTTATTTTCATTATCTTAGATTCCCTTTGATATACCGGGCATGACCTAGAAGAAGCAGGATGCGTCTCCTTACAGTTGACACACTTGTGATCATTCTCGCAGCCTGTGCCGTCATGGTGATCTCCACAGCGATAACATACTGCAGGATTACGGCATGAGTAAGTCCCATGACCAAACTGTTGACATTTATAACACCGGAGTGGATTGGGGACATACACATCCACCCCGATATTGAAATAGCCTGCTTTTATAGATGCTGGAAGTGAAGAGCGAGAAAAGGTCAAGAGATAAGTATTGGTTTTAGTAACAATGCCCTCTTTCTTAAACTCGTCACTATATGGCTGGAAAAATGCCGATGTGACGTAAAGCTCAACTCAACTCAGCTCAACTCTTAAAGGTGAACCGTTTCACTGCTGAAACGCCCTGATCCTGTAATTCTAAAGCAATGTCCTCCTCAGACATATCAGCGAGGCAACGTGCCCTGTCGCGGATGATGCCCCGGCAAGAGTTTAATGTCCTGTGTATGGAGACACCAACCTCTACATTTGCAAATGTTTTGATAGACAATAGATTTTCAGATTGTTGTTGCCTTAAACATTCGACCAAAAGTGAGCCACTACGGAGACGAGTAACATTTTTCACCTCTCCGCAAATACCAGAAATAGCCTTTGAAATGGCAAAAGGATTGAGTTTGAGAGGAAGAAAATCCGCAGCTTCTATCACAAGAAACCGAGCCCATGAGTCAACATTTCTCTGAATGTGTTCCGGGGAATGATCTATTTCGTCAAGACGTCTCTTCTTTTCGTGACGAAATGAACCAGCTTGTAGGGATGCCATAATGAAAGGAAAATAATTCAGCATCCCTGCTCCCCACCCACCATGGAGTGTCAACAAGGACGATGTCAAATAGCACTGGATCTCCAAGATGCCGACACCAGGGATACAGGGATGTTATACACCAGCAAATATGACACACATATAGCAATATTTGTGTACCAAATCAAATGCCAGGGTGGTTCTGCCCATGACAAGTAACTGGACACATATTGAATGTGGAGGTCAACATTGCCAGATTGGCCCATGAGCCACCGCCTTCTGGCATAGGACTCTAGGCAGTTTAAAGTAAGCAATAATTTACATACAATAGATCAAAATATCCAAGACCAATTTATAATTTAAATGTGCAAAAATATTCGCCATGCACGGGGCTTGGCGTGACCAGCCGATTGATTGAACCGGGCCAGTTCAACCACCCGTCTAGGTGAAGTTAGGGCAGAAGTGGTGTGTTGGGCAAAGGAACACTGTTCCTGGAACCAGTGCCCTCAACCACCAGACTACCTTCCTCCACCAACACAGGGGCGCAACCCACGGCAAACGGATTGGTGGACCAAATATACCCCCGGGTCCACAACGGGGTTGAAGGGTGCTTAGCGTGACCCAGCACCCACCACGAGGAGGTGGCCCTTCATGGGTGCCGATATTGTGTCAGAAATGAAGGACCAAGGAGTTACTTATGTCAAAAGGTTCACTACCCGCAAAAACAATGAAACTATTCAAACTAACACCTATCTGTTTTCATTCTCAACCCCGAATCCCCCACAGTCAATAAAGGCAGGATATTGTAACATTGCAGTAGATATCTATATTCCAAATCCGTTAAGGTGTTATAGATGCCAAAAATATGGTCATGGCGCAAACACTTGCACAAAGCCAGTAACATGTGGACATTGTATCGAGACGACTCATGTCACGGAAGACTGCGACAGTGTCATTAAAAAGTGCACAAACTGTTCAGGTAGCCATTCTTCTTTTTCAAAAGACTGCAAAATGTGGAAAAAACAAATGGACATTAACAGAATTAAATTCACACAAAACATTAGCTTTGCTGATGCAAAAAAGTTGGTTGAATCTACATTGCCAAACGATACGTATGCATCTGTAACTAAGACACCCTCTGAAATCAGGCCACAGGTAAATACATCGCCAGTATCCACATCGTCTGTAACCTGCCAAACAGATTTGACTTGGGTCAAAACGAACAAGCCAGAAATTGTCACACCCGTGCGTTCTCACATACTGGAATCATGTATCTACACAAACTGCGGAACCACTTCCTCGCACGCCCCAAACACACTCAGAAGCAAATTATGATCGTGATACGTCTTCTCAGGCGTCTCAAATGTCTCAGTCTAGCAGTAACGTTCCACCAATCGTCAAAAGCAAAGGCAAACCGAAGCAAGATTCTTTGAAAAAACAAAGTGGCAGAGCCCCAAAAGGTTCCGATGATCAAGTCAAATTGTATAACAAATACGGATCACTTGAGGACATGGACGTGTCAAAACGTCCATTCTAGGGCACATAGCTTGTCGCCCTCGAAAAGCGGTCGCGGGTAGATCCCAATTAATCCCCTAAAAGATAGGTCTATCTACCAATATCGTGCAGTGGAACTGTAAAGGACTCCGGACAAATTTTAATGAAATACAGCTATTAATCCAGTATTTAACACCATCAGCGTTCTGTCTGCAAGAGACGTATCTGAAACAGACAGATAATTTTAACTTACGTCAGTTTGAAGCCTATCATTATTTTTCCCCTCCAGGTGATAGAGCCACTGGAGGTTCTACTATCCTTATACGACAGAATGTTATTCACAGCCCTATTACTCTTAATACTACTCTCCAAGCTGTTGCAGTGCGACTTACTCTGGGTGTAGCATTTACGTTATGCTCTCTGTATATTCCGCCTTCATCGAACCTTCAGCTGACTGATCTTCAATCACTCTATGATCAACTCCCAAAGCCATGTGTTATTATGGGTGACCTAAACGGTCACAACCCACTCTGGGGCAGTACTAACACTAATACTAAAGGCAAAATAATTGAAGATTTCATTTCCAATAATGACCTGTGCATATTTAATGATGATTCAAGCACCTATCTGCATCCTGCAACTGGCACTTATTCTTCTCTAGATGTCTCTTGCAGATTCTACCCTCCTGAATGAATTTGATTGGTCTGTTCATAATGACCTTTGTGGAAGTGACCACTTCCCAACTATACTTTCAGAAATAACTCCATCTGATTCTCCATCGTATACAAGATGGAACTTTTCGAAGGCGAACTGGTCTTTATATCAAACTTTATGTAAATCTAAATTGCGACCTGAATGTTTCAGTGATATAACTGATCCCATTCAGATTTTTGCTGACGTTTTAAATGAAATAGCTGACGAGTGTATGCGAAATCCTCTACAACTCACATGTACAGCGAAACCATGGTTTAATACAGACTGTAGACAAGCCAGAAAAGCGAGGAAGAAGGCAGAACATTATTTCCGCCACCATCCAACGGTCCATAATTTAAATAAATTCAAAATACTCAATGCAAAGGCACGTCGTACCTTCAAACAAAACAAACGACAATCTTGCAGGAAATATGTCTCCAATATTAATTCACGCACGCCAATGTCTAAGGCGTGGAACATTGTTCAGAGAATAAAAGGCAAAGGCTCCAAATCTGCTGTTCATCATCTTAAAGATGGTGACAATTTAATAACTGACAAATGCAACATTGCAAATAAAATTGGCGAAACTCATGCCAAAAATTCATCATCGGCAAATTATGTCCCTGAGTTTCAGAGATATCAGAAACAACAGGAAAAGACAAAACTTAATTTTGACTCGCATAACGGTGAAGATTATAATGAAGTGTTTTCATTACATGAGCTACATACTGCTCTTGAGCAAGCTCATGACACTGCAGCGGGTGATGACAATATACATTACCAGCTACTGAAACACTTACCGGAACCGTGTCTGATGACACTTTTAGATATCTTTGACAAAAGATGGACGTCTGGAGAATTTCCTCCTTCATGGCGTAATGCCATTGTAGTCCCAATACCAAAACCTGGCAAGGATCATACCGATCCGTCTAATTACAGACCGGTCTCTCTAACTAGCTGTGTTTGTAAAACCATGGAACGTATGGTGAATAATAGATTAACTTGGTATCTTGAAACCAATAACCTTATAAGCAATATTCGATGTGGTTTCAGGAAAAATCGTAGTACCATTGATCATTTGGTACGTTTAGAATCCTTTGTTAAGAATGCTTTAGTAAATAAACATCATGCTGTCTCAATTTTATTTGATCTTGAGAAAGCTTATGATACGACCTGGAAGCATGGCATTTTGAAGGATTTACATGACTTTGGTTTGAGAGGCCGTTTGCCTCTTTTTATATCACGGTTTTTAAAAGACAGACAATTTCAAGTCCGAGTGGGTTCAACCCTGTCTGATCATTACAATCAGGATCAGGGTGTCCCCTCAAGGCAGTATTTTGTCTGTCACTTTATTTAGTATCAAGATCAACAGTTTATCCAAGGTTTTAAACGATTCAATTGATGGATCGCTTTTTGTGGATGATTTTAATATTTCTTGTCGTGGTAAAAATATGCATACTATTGAACGGCAATTGCAGTTGTGTTTAAATAAAATACATAAATGGTGTCTTGAAAACGGCTTTAAATTTTCCAAGTCCAAAACTAATTGTCTACACTTTTGTAGAAAATATAAGCCGCATAAAGACCCAGAACTATCTTTAAATGGCACTCCCATCAAAGTTGTGAAGGAGGCCAAGTTCTTGGGTCTAATCTTTGACTCCCATTTAACCTTTTTGCCGCATATTAAATCCCTTAAAGCTAAATGCCTGAAGGCCCTTGATTTGTTTCCAACTCAAAGTGGGGAGGAGATCAAGCTACCCTCCTCCACCTATATCGCTCATTGGTCCGCTCGAAACTTGATTATGGCTCCATCGTATATGGTGGAGCCTGCAAAAGCAACCTAAAACTACTGGATTCTGTCCATCACCAAGGCCTAAGACTTTGTCTTGGGTCTTTTAGAACCTCTCCTGTTGACAGTCTTTACGTCGAGGCAGATGAACCTTCTCTTAACCAACGCCGTATAAAATTATCTTTACAATATATTACGAACTAATATTCTAACGAGACTAATCCTGCATTTCACTGTGTCTTTAGTCCCCTTTATGAGGATTTGTATAACAAAAAACCTTCTCTTGTTCCGCCTCTTGGGCTCAGAATTAAGCCATTTCTTGCTGCTTCCGGCATTGAGCTGGAAAATATAGCTCCTTCCCGTCTTCTTTCTTCTCCTCCTTGGCAATTGGTTAGGCCACAAGTTGACCTAACATTAACAGCATTTAAAAAAGCAGAAACTAATGAATTACAATATAAACAAGAATATCATCAATTAAAAAGTAAATATAATACATATAAATCCTTATTTACAGATGGATCCAAGGATGGTGGCATGTGCCAATGTCATTGGATCCAGAACCATCTCTTCGTTTACCAGATAACAGCTCTATTTTTACAGCAGAAGCAAAAGCCATATTAACGGCCTTAAAATATATTTAAAAACACCTAAATATCAACAATATATCATCTTTTCTGACTCACTTTTCTTGCCTTCAGGCTATTAAAAATATTTCTTGTAAACATCCACTTTTATTAGAAATTATTGAATTGTATAATGAGCTTGCTAACTGGCCAATGCGACATATCGTCTTTTGTTGGTTACCCAGCCACTTTGGCATTTCTTGGAATACAATGGCCGATCTTGCTGCTAAGGCAGCACTCAACAAATCTGTGAGACCACTTCTTATTCCTTACTCTGATTATAAAGCCAGCATTAGAGCATACATCCGCGATCTAATGCAGAAGAAGTCAGGACACCCAAGTAGGTATTAATAAATTACATGCAATAAAACCCTACATTGATTTACACCTACTTGGGTTGTCAGTCCAGATTTGAAGAGGTCATTATGCGGCCATGTCGCATTGGCCATACTAGATATACCCATGAATATTTGCTTAAAGGCGAAGATCCTCCGTTTTGCATCCCTTTGTGATGAAAGAATCAGTCAACATGTCTTGCTTGACTGCATTGAATATTCCATCACAAGGATATCTATTTCAAATCAAAACTCTGAAGGATCTTTTTAATAATGTCAGTTCTCATTTAATTATTGCATTTTAAAAAAAATAGATTTGTTGAGTGATTTGTAAATATATATATATTTTATTATTGGTAGTTTAGATTAGCAACTGAGATTGTAAGTGGCTGTATCCTCAAAGGGGGTTGAAGTATTGTAAAATTATTGTCCTCCTGAGAGGGTACGTAAGTCCCAAAACATTTAGTCAATCTAAGTGTACCTGCTTTTTAATCGTAGAATAAGTGTGTTTTTAATTTACGGCTAGATTTCTCTTCTGTCACCAATGGCTGAAGGGATGGTGTAAATCCACCTAGGGTCCATGCAGGTAGCAAAGGCACTGTAAGTCCCCATGGTCCCTAGTATGGTGATCTACCTTCAGTTGTTGGCGATCTTATAGCCCATTTTTACATTGTATTGTCTTCTTTAATTGGAATGTTTTAGCTTTGTTCGCTAGTTTTATATTGATAGCTGTGATTATCTAGTATTTTTACTGTCCTTTGTTGACAGGGTTTTATATATTATACGTCTGTATTACAAATTTAGAACTAGTTTTACTCACGATATGGCTGAAATATTGCCGATGTGACTTTTAATCTTAACTCACTCACTCACTCATTTACATGAAACAACTAGGTGCACATATTCAAATATACTAAGGTGACATAATCTCCTAAGGTGACAATTCAAAATTAAAGAGGAATGATAGTGAAGATCTGCTGAAATCTTCAATGTGTCACCGTGACCTTGAAAAATAGGTCAAGATCACCAAAAACAACAGTGATCCCTGCACCTTCTCTAGATGAAGTTTGGTGTCAAGTATGAAAAGAAATCCAGTGAACTGTTTTTGAGATTTATTATATGCTAAACAGAGAGAAAAGTGCTCATCACTACAGTGAGATATCGCTTTTCTCATCACTGTGAAAATATCACAAAGAGGATGATGTAACCTAAACATCAGCGGTTGCTAAGTGACAGTGCAACAATGGTATGATGACATCAGAAACAGCTAAAGTGGACCAATTTTGACTTATCATACCTCATTTTCCATCAATGAAGCTTATAATAAGCAATAAAATACCCTCTATATCTCGCTGACTTTAATAAAGTGTTACCGGGTAGCTCCCTTGTAATCTTGAAATGGTGAAACCTGACTGGGACCTTTCTCATACCATTTTGACTGACTGACTGACTGAGTTTGGTTTTACGCCAAATAATGGGCTTCACACATTGTACCCATGAGGATTCAGAACCAGGTCTTCGGCGTGACGAGCCAACGCTTTAACCATTAGGCTACCCCACCGCCCCCGTACCATGTTGTACCTAGGTACTGAATATGAAACGAATCTAGTTAATGGTTCCAGAAATATTCCAATTTGTTTGTATGGACGGAGGGATGGACAGAACCTAATACCCTCCGCTTCATGCTAGACTCGCGATTGGGGGTAAAAATATCTTTTAAGATAATCGAATATTACAGTGTAAAGCACTGAACTAAACAAAATACAGGTCATCTTGAAACAACAAAGTTTGATCAAACTGTAACTTTGGAAAGGTAGTGAGATAGAGAATTTACTATCTTCTGAGAACTTGTTACCCTGCATTTGTTCTGGTACTTTTCAGCAAACACATTGGATAATCCAATATCTCCCTGTCTCTTGTAAACTACTTTCAAGTGGTCAAAGCAGAGACCACTAGAGGCTATCTTTCTGGCCATATTTGTAGATAAAACCTTTTCACACACGAGGTGTTGAAGGCTTGGAAGATTAGCTTTTATAGCTTTAGACCAATTGCCAAGGAGTCTGTACAGTACTTCACACAAAAGTAGATTGGGTCTTTGCATCAAGAGAAGCATGAACAAGCTGAGTACAGCTGTTGCAATGACAAGGCATCACGTGCAACATAGTTGAAGAAAGAAGTGTCTGTTCGTTATTCCAAGTGTTTTATTTCAGAGCACATGGCAGCAGTTGGTTACATGGAGGCTGCCATCTTGTAAAAATCTACTAAAACTGGAACCTTTTAATTGAAAAAGTGGGAATGGTCAGCGGAATAAAAACTAAAGCGAAGGAAACAAATCAAATCCTTTCTAACAGCTGCCCCCAAATTTTGGGACAAAATTTGCTTTGATATAAACTGAAAATGTCATCACTGTCACTTAAAGATTCACTTTACATCACTGTCATTTAAAGATTCACTTTACATCACTGTCACTTAAAGATTCACTTTACATCACTGTCAGCACACTCCGGTAAGCGTATGAGTCTGGTCACCGGTCTGGTAACTTCCTGGTCTCCGACAAGGACTGTTGCAGATCGAACCCTCCCATCATCACCTGGGTAAGCCCTGCTTACTCTTCCTACCCGCCATAAGGAACGAACGGTCTGAGGGTCTGCAATCATGACAACATCATTGCACATCAAGTTGTTGTGGTCAGGTTTATCTCCTTGCCACTTCAGTCGAACCTGTAGGGTTGGTAGGTAATATTTCACGAAGTGTTTCCAGAATTGATCAGCTAACACTTGGCTGTGGCGCCACCCTTTCCGACCAAGAAGCTCATCAGCAGGGTACACTACCTGTGGAAGGGATGCATCTCTACGTCCCATCAATAGAATGTTAGGAGTTATGGGGTCAACATCCTTGGCATCAGTAGACATAGCCTAGTGGCTTTGAATTGAGTATTCCTTCAACCTCAATTAACACCGTCTGGAGTACAGATTCTGATACTGTCTGATCACCCAATGCAACCTTCAGTCCATTTTTGACAGACCTGATTTCCCTCTCCCATACTCCACCGAAGTGAGGAGCATAGGGGGGATTAAACTTGAATTTCACGTTGCATCTAGCTAGTTGGTTGGTTAAACTTGGTTCCATGGTCATCCAAGTTTCTCTCAGTTCTCTTTCTGCACCCTTTGAAATTGCTGCTTAATCTGGAGAGGAGTTCATGGGGCTTGCCACGACGAGCCACAAAGCGCGGAACGCCATCAGGAAGGCATCTGTACTCATACTGTCTAGTAAATCAAGATGTACTGCGTGTTGTCATGCACTTGAAGATTACTCCCCACCTCTTCTCTGTCGCCGTCCTATCTTGACTGCCATCGGCCCGAACAATCCACTCCTGTGGAGTAAAAGGCAGGTTTGTACAAACGTAATCGTGAAGAAGGCAAGTCACTCATTTTGGGAAGTTGAGGTTGAGCTCGCCCCTTTCTGCATTTGACACATTTACGCCGATGTTGGCGTATGGCTTCTCTGCCACGCAGAATCCAGAACTTTCGCCCGATTTCGGCCAAAATTCGCTCAGCACCGTAGTGCAACAGTCTTTCGTCAAAGTCTCTGATTATAAGTTGAGTGATCTCATGATGAGGATCCAACACCACTAGATGTTTGGCATCGCAACTCAGAGATTCTGCCTTCCGCAGTCTCCTCCAACACGGATAACATTGTTGTCAGTATCATAGATAGGATCCAACTGAGCAAGTCGACTGTGGGTTGGTAACTTCTTATAAGACTGAAGGGGCACTGAGTTCCTCAGTGAAGGAGTCACACTGGACTTCGGAATAAGAACATCTCTGTTTTGATCCAATCAAAAGGTAATTGTGGGTCCTTGGCCGCCCTGTTAAGGATCTGCATGGTATCCCTAACAAACTGACTCCAGGTACTGTACTTGCTCACATCTGGAATCGTTGGGTTTTCAGTCATGGACATTGCGCAAAAGGTAGTCTTGACTTCACCACTCGTGTCCTTGATGGAGGTACTCATCACTATGTCAGGCGGCCACTTTCTTCTTGTGATCGTGAGAAGGAAGGATGGACCATTCTTCCAAGCGGAAGAATTTGTAAAGCTCCTCCAGGGTCTTGCCTGAAGTAAGATCATCAGCGGGGTTGTCTTTTGTGTTCACGCATCGCCAGTCCGCAACATTGGTTAGAGTTTGAATCTCTGCAACCCTGGTTCCAACAAATGCTTTATATCTGCATGAATCAGATTTCAGCCAAGACAGCACTGTTGTTGAATCACTCCACAAGGTGACTCTTTCAATTGGTAAGGTAAGTTCTCTGATCAGCATGTCTGCAAGTTGTGCTCCTACTAGAGCTGCTGATAGTTCAAGTCGAGGTATGGAAAGTTGTCGCTTTGGGCGACTCTGGATCTGGTGTACAAAGCTGACATAAGCCGTTCCTGATACACTGTCGAAGGAAGGCAACTGTACCATACACACGTTCTGAGGCATCCGAGAAGATATGCAGCTGTTGAACTGAATTTGTAGTATCGACATGATGAGGTGTGTAACAACGTGGTAGATTAACCTTCTCCATGTCTGGTAGCTCATTTTCCCATGAACACCACTTCTCATATTCACTTCCCTCCACAATAGGTGCATCCCAATCTCTCTTCAATTTCCACAGATCTTGGACAATGACTTTTCGCTCTTGTGGTGAAAGGAGTTAAATATCCTAAGGGGGTCATACTGGCTGGCCAAGATTCGATATATGACTTTCATGGTGAGACAATCATGGCTAATCTCTTTGATCCTATATCCAAGCACATCACTGTCACATCGCCATTGGAGTCCCAAGGTTCCCTCCGTAAGTCCTGTCTCGCCAAGACTGAGCCAACGTTCACAATTGGCTGCCTTGTCCTCTGTAGGTAGATCAGCCACGACTGAGGGAATGTTGCTGATCCACTGTCTGAGGTGGGAAGCCACCTTTATCCAGCAAAGCACTCATGTCATGTACTAAGTCTTTGGCTTCTGCTGCAGTTGGAATGCTGTCTAAGCAGTTGTCCACATAGAAGCTGTGGTGACTGATCTGTACACATCAGGGTTTTTCCTCCTTGTGACCATGTGCATGTGTCTGCAGCGCATATATTGCACAGCAAGGGCTACAAGTAGTGCCGAATGGAAGCATTTGCCATTCATAAATGTTTGGTGGAACCGTCTGGTCCATGTTGCGCCAGATGAATCGCAGTAAGGGTCGGTCCTTTGGCAGTAATCTCACTTGGTGGAACATGGCCTTTATGTCACTGGAGATAGCTATGCTGTGCTGTCTGAAACGCAGTAAGACTCCAATCAAGGATGATCCAAGTTGAGGCCCAGGAAGTAAGTTCTCATTGAGGGTTCTGCCTTCATAGTTTGTACGAGCAATTAAACACCAAACGATTCTTTCCATTGTGCTGTACAATGTGAGTGTGGAATGTACCAAGATTCATCACTTTTCTCAGCCTCTTCAGGGCTGATCATCTTCCACATAACCAGCATCTACCAATTTCTGGATCTCGTCCTTGTGTAACGTAAGCTAGTTCAGGGTTTGACTGAAGTAAGCAGCTTTCTGTGCGGATGAGGTTCTGTGTCACAGATTCTACTGTGGCATTAAGTGAAACTCCATTTCTAATCCTCAACAGAGGGTGTTGCATAGCGTACTACTTCATACATCTCCACTCTTTCTGTGAATGTCTCTAAAGTTTCTAAAGCTTGCTTGTCCTGCTTTGACCTGGTCACATCCTTTGTTCCATTGGGAACAGCATCTATCTGCCACAGTTTCTCAACATTACTCCAAAGTTCTGGATCACGGTGAACACTGGAAGTGAGTAAACACTGCTCAGCTGTCTGTGACATCCATGATAAGTGCATGTCTGCTTGGCCTTGTAAAGACCAGCCTAGTTAAGCATTATGTACAGCTTGACTAGTGCTCCCTTGGGCCCCAAAGCTGCATTGGAGGTCACTCAAGGGGAGAATCAGGGTCTGCATAGTCAGAACCAATCAAAATCACAGGCTGTGCATTGCAGATTGAGGGTAGGGATAATCTCTCAAAATGTGGCCATCTAACCTGCAGATCCTTCACTGGATAGGTGTATTCTGAGAGGCAGAGTAGAAGGTGATGTGAAGGCATTTGATATAGGATACTGAATCTGTGGAGAGTCACCTGGTGATATGGAAGAGGTTGACACTCTTCCCTGTACAATGGTAAGATTCATGCCTAAATGTGGACAGGGAGGATTTCATCTGTTCTTACCACAGAGTTTAAGCCTTTCCGCAGTTGCTATCCGTGAAAAATCATAGTTCGCTGTGACCCATCATCCAGGACAGCATATGTTTCCATCCGACCACCTGGACCATGGAGGACAACTTTTCACAACTTTCAACATAACAGAACATGGTTTTGGAGGGTTGAGTCAACATAAACCGCTGGTTTCTCTGCTATGACTGAATATACCTTGTTAGTTTGGGCTTTAACCATGTTTACTGCATCATGGAGGGACAGTCAAATGCAGTTCTTGGCAGGTGTGGCACACTTTCCTGAGTGTACAGTCTACCGTTTTGTGAGTACGTGCACACTTCGAGCACCGGTTCCTCTTTCATCCAACTGACAACTTGGTCCAATGAGTTTCTCGAACTCCTTGCAAGAGTTCAAATAGTGTTCTGAGGAAGAGCAGTAAGGGCAGTAGGCCCTGAACCTGGTCATCACCTTTGTTTCATCCTACCCTTTGTACTGGGTGTAGGAGCATGGATACTTGGGTTTCGTGAGTCAGATCGGCAGTATGGAAACTGGTCATCATTGTTGGTTCACTTTTCCGTGGTTGTACACGTCTGAATCGACCAATGTTCAAGGCTTTTGTTACCACTGTCTGGTCGGTTGCCATCATTATGATATGATGAGCTGACTTGGACCGGATAGACGTCTAGCTTGAGATTTAATCTGAGCCAATGACTAAACTGAGAAAGTGTGTAGAGTTTGACTTGAGTGCCCCTATCACACCCGTCTTGATCCACAATGTTCGATGAAACTGTCTCTTAAACTCATTGGTAGCTTACTTAACAGTCTGTCCACATGAGAACCACACTGTGACTCTGCACTGGCTGTCACCCGAGAGACTTCCAACATCCCAACCAGGGAATGTACAGCGAGGGCAAAAGTTCTCAAATGCCTCATTATCTCCAAACTTTACGAAAGGCATACTCCAAAATTGCTCCAAGCTCTCCTTTGAACTAACTGGCGAGGCTGACCATACTTGTTCTTGAGGGCTTCAAAGGCTTCAGAGTAAGGCTGTGGTGCATACATATATGCCTCTGCTAAACGTTTAGCTCTTCCACCAAGTCTATCAAGCAACAACTGATGCTTATACTGTCCAGTTAAATGAGTATGGACATTGACCAGATTATCCAGGGCCATTTTGAGAATAGCAAAGTCTTTTTCCTTCTCACTATCGAATAAGGGCAGTGTAGGCCGTGGAATCCCATATGACGACGATATCAAAGTTCAGTCATGTTTGGTGTCATAGGTGGACCATATCCATGCAGGAAACTTGGTGTACCAGAAGTTTCTGGTACAAGGGTGCACCTCCAGAAGGTGGGTGAACTGGAGCACCTTGGAATGGCTCAGCAGCTATGTTCAGTGGCAAGGCTGGCTCATCATGTTTTACACAGGTTTTCTTCTCACATGGTACAGGCATGGTATTCTCAACAGAAAACAGAGTGGAAGGATTCACCTCTTGGTCAGACTTTTCTGTCTTGATAACAACTTTGTCTTGTTTGACCCGGTTTCCAACATTCGCCATTACAGCCATGTTGTTGACCTTGTAGTGATAGGAGGTAATAGTGGTGGAAGTGGTTACTGCAGTTGAAGGATTCAAACCCATTCCTATCATGGATGCCAAAAGATCTTCTTCCTTTTAAGGAATTCTCTCGCCTCACGGATCCTGCGTTGTCTACTCAGGCTCCGTATTTCGTTTCTCCACGCTGTCTTATCACCAAACGTTCAATCTCTTCTGCTCTCTTTCGAGCCTTCAGCATTTCCTCCTCTTCCACACGTGCAAATATGCTTTATCATTTAATAGCCTCATTTCTTCATCAACCTTTAAGCCTTCCTCCAGCCTGTCTCTTTGGTTCAGCTAACTCTAGTTGTCTCCTCTGTCTGGTTAACTCTGCTGATTGGAGATCACTACTTTAGTTTGGAGTTAAGTGACATTTGACTGTCTGGACGTTTGAGAGAAATGAGAACTGTTAAATGATAAACATGACTGGCAATGGCTTTGGAAAAATCAACATGAACATTTAACGTGGCTTTGCTTTAACGAATCCATGAAAGATCTTTAGCTCCAGCAAACTGGAAATGAGTTTCGGCTGCAACCACTACCTGCAAGCTATCAAGCCTGGGTAAAGTTGTTAATCGGAACGAAAATAGACAGAAGGTGATCCTTCCCTTTCTGGGCTGTTGAAAACCATGCCTGTACCAATATGAAAACTAATGCGCAGCTGCTACCACTTGTTGAACCATTAGGTGTCAATTCTCACCAAGTTTCCTGCATGGATCTATCAGTCCACCTATGTTTCAAACGCCTTGACTGGTACTACTACCCTTGTCGATAATTGAAAAGAAAAGACTGCTATTCTCAAAATGACCCTGAATGTGGTCGTATCGCTCACTCATTTAACTGGTTTATTATAAGTTGTTGCTGTGTGGAAAACTTAAACGTTTAACGAGCATATATTCATGCCGCAGCAACCTTTAACCCTCGAAATAGTATGGTCGGCTCTTTCGAACAATTCAGAACTGAACAGGCCACAGTATGCCTAAACTAAAGTTTGGAATGTGGTGCGGCTTTTGCTCGCTGTACATTCTGGTTGAACGGCCAGTATTGAACGGTATTAATAGTAATAATTTCATCGGTACATTGTATCCAGATTTTGAGTGAGGCTTTCAATCATTTTCGGTTGGTCGTGGCTTCCGGGTCCAGGCGTCTATCGATCCGTCGGCTTTCATCACCAATGCATAATGATGACGTACGTCGGGCTGGTAACGAATGGCCGATGCATTCCGGGTAACGCAACACCACGGAAAAACGAACCTTTAATGATGACCATTTCCATACGCGATCTTTATTTCGGCGAGCACAATACCCGGTAAAGGGCGAGTCGAAGCAAAGGTATTCATTACTATACTGCTAACAACTTTCTCGAACATATTTGAGCGCTTTGCAGGTTTGACTTCATTGGTTCGATTGAACGAAAAGGAACATTCGCTCGTATACGCGTACTCGACGAATATGCACTCGGGGAAGCTACCAGCTTTGCATTTTGACTGATACTCCATGATATCGGTTTGGCAAACTGGCAGGCGATAATACGGAAAACAAACGGTTTATAATTGTTAACCCTCCAAACCGTATGTTATATTGATTGGTGACAGATTGATCTTTCCGTATTCGACGATAGATGAAAAACATATGCTGATCTGGAATGATGAATAAACGAACTGATGCTTATTGATAAGGCTGAGTAATCTCCTGTCCGGCGTGGTCTTACCGTGCGAAGTGATAAACCTTTCCTGTCGCCGGGCTCTCCACACGAACTTCGTATCTACTGTCAAATAACGGCTACGTTTCGCTCTGCCTCTTTCAATTTATCGGTCCAGAATGACTTACGTTGAAGATTATCTACTCGATAACGATAACGGCACCTGTTTGACGGTTCAGTTATGCGAACTTATTCCCGCGGAATATTGCGCTTTAATTTGGCACCGATCTTAATACATACGGCTTTAAACGTTAACTACGAACGGCGAAACATGCGCTATCGCGGATGTCTGGGCAACTGACGTGGTGTTCTGCAGGCTTTAATTTTGTCGACGAAGCATGTTTGGCGATATGTTCCCCTGGCGGAATTTGAGATGATCAACGAACAGCGAAACTTTAAGCGCAGAAATTCACAGCTTGACCGAATTGAAAATGAGTTTCATATGCCACGGTAAGGTAGATTTCATCACGCAGAAAGGCGAACTTCGATCAAACCGAACAACTTGCGTACGCAGGACGGATCAATCGACCCTGAGAAAGTGATGATCGGTACATTCCACGTCACGTTGTGCGGCTGATGGGAGAATGTTTGGTGTTTGTGCTCGTATGAAGACGAGCCACTCAATGAAGAACGTTCAACTGGATCATCTGATGATCTTTACTGCGTTTCTTTAACATAGCCAGTGTTTAATTTCCACCGAAATCGGATACGCCAGGACACCTGCATCTGGCGACCGATTTCTATGGCTGTTAATGAATGGTACAACGGCCCTTGCTTCGATACCCAATGCGCTGCGAATATACGCATCGATGCTGAAGGCTGATATTCAATTACGAATCGATCGCCACGGCTTTCTATGTCGGACGACTTTGCTGAACGGCATTCAACTTTACGAAATAGCGCATGACATGTTAACTTTTGTAGGCGGCTTCCCGCGAACGAATGGTCCTTTTCCGGTCTGGCTGGAAGAACGAACGGTGAACGTTGGCTCGATACTGAGTTTCAATGACATTATTGACGATGTGCTTGAACTAAGGATCGAAGACGAAAAGTCGAATCTTGACCGTATATTGCTCGCTTTCGCCACAGAAGAGTCATTGTCCCAGATATTGAATGAAGATTATGCTATTATTGATGATATGAAGTGACGTTCGTAAGGCCTGTTCGTAAGGCCAATCTACCGCGTTGTTACGTATCGATACTAATTCAGTTCAACAACGCATATCTCGGATCTTACTCAGGCGTGATATTACGGTTATGCTTTCCTTCGGGCAGTCTGTCGAGGAACGCTTATGTCGACTTTGTACAACCAGTCCGGAAATCGCTCAAAACGACAACATCTTTATGAACTTGAACTATCGGCGACTCTGTAAATTTTACGATGCAACGATCGAAAACACCTTACCAATTGAAGAGTCGCGACGGAACCAGCTGTGCTGATGTAACTGTGATTCAATACTGAATATAAAGTATTTGTTGGAACAGGTACAGATAAACTTTAACCAATGTTGCGGACTAACGTACGTGTAAATGCTTACTGAAGGCAGACCCTGGAAGAGCTTACAGAAACCTTCCGCTGAAAAAATGGTCATCCTTCTACACAGAATGACTTGCGCCTGACGTGATGCCTCCATCGCGCGGTATTGAGGCCAGACACGCGTATCCATGAACTGTTTCCAACGACTTCAGATATTGACTTTGTGCCGCCTGGTCGGTTTGAGGACTGCGAATCGCGAAGACGACCAGAACCACCGACGGATCAAAACGAGATGTTCTTGTTCATCCGATTGACTTTCGCGAGGAACTCGGTGCCCTTCGTCTTTAGAAGTTACCGCCGACGATCGACTTGCTCATTCGATACTTTGTTTGTAATGTTCATCGAAGATTTGCGGAAGGCTTCTCTACGGTTGTTATGGCATCGAACTGTTGGATCTCGCCGTAGTTGAACTGACGAAGACTGTTGCACTACGGTGCTTGACGGAGACACTGACGAGAAATCCGGCAGCGGATTCTGCGTGACGGCCAGCTGCGTCGGCATCGGCGTGAAGTAGTCGAAGGCGGCTCAACACTATTCCCAAAATGGTGACTTGCTTCTTCACGATTACGTTGCAAACCTTTTCCACCCGGGTGAATTGTTTCGGGCCGATGACGTGGAGCTGAGACGGCAAAATTGGTATTCTTCGAAGTGCATACGGCTGCGACCGTATCGTTTGGTATGGTAAGATGCTGCTTTCGATACCGGCGCTTTTAGTAACTGAACAAATGACGGCTTTGAGCTCCTCTCGAATTGCGGCGTATTCAAGGGTGAAAGAACTGAAGAAAAACGGATGACCATGATCCGGTTGTAAACGGCTGGCCAAATGCAACGTCCCCTATGCTCGCGCGAAGACTGGTGGTAATCGGGCAGTATCGAATCTGTACTTCCGAACATTCGTTAATTGGTGAAGGAATGCTTTCAATTCAAAAGCCGCGAGCACTATGTCTACTGATGCCGGGTACCAACTACAACATTGATGAGACGTATCCACGAATGGTGCTTATTATTCTTGTCGAGAAGAACGGCACTGGCATTCTCGAGCACTTTCGTGAAATATTACTTGACTTTGCGGTTCGATAAAATTACGACACAACAACCGATGTCGATGAATATGATTGCCGAACTCCGGGCCGTTCAAACCCTTATGACGAGGTGGGGCTTACTGTCGGGAAATTTCGTCACCCGATGGAGACAGTGAACCGATGACCAGGTAAGTGCTATGAACACGGTGATGGCACAAAGTGGTCGTGACGTTCGTTTTCGAACATCGGCGTGCGTAGGCGTTATCGTTAAGCCCGGCAGTTTTCACCCGACGTCCGCGCAATTAAAGGTTCCGTATATGTTGGGCGAACGGTATGGCGACACCTGTTGCGATGCTGTCATGCAACGGCTGTGCTCGGCTTTGTCGATAACTAATAAAGACTTAATCTGCACGGTATTCGCTGGCGCGATCAAGCGCAAAACTGTCTTCAGGCCTTCAACTTTTATGATGACATCTTTAAATATGGCCGAAGGGTAACCCTTCACCGGTGATTCCCGCTTTTGACGGTATTTGAAGACGAGGGAAGACGGACAGCTCAATATTGTTTGAGAAAGTGCATTAAATGCGGGAATGACTATCGAAGATATTGAATTCTCTGTCTCGCTGCAACCGGGATTACGGTTTGATCGAACAAGATGACCTGGCTACATTTTGTTTGGTTTTACGGAGCCATCTTTAAAAATATTTTTACCCCAATCGCGGTCATGAAGCGGAGGTATCCCTCCGTCCTTCCTGGCGCAAACCGGAAGGAACCATTAACTGAATTCGTTTCACCTTCCAGTACCTGGAAGTACAATAGAAACGTGGTAACTTTAATGTTAAAGCGTATAACCGTATTGGTAAAATCCCATTTGACGTGAAACAGACTCAGTCGATCATGTTCCCGATCATTTCTGCATTTCAGATTACAGGAGGCCTGTTTATTAAAGTCGGCGACAAGAACGTTTATTGCTTGTTAATGAACATGGTAAAGAGATTACTGATGTCGTCATACGCACTTTCGCGTGATGTTTAGACACATCATCTCTTTATTGATATTTTCACGGTGATGGCGTTGTCTCACTGATGATGACACTTTTCTGTTGTATAATAAAGAGCAGTTCGCTGATTTCATACCCGGTACCAAACTAAATCTAGAAAAGGTGCGAGATCACTGACGATTTTGGTGATCTGACTGTGCAGTGACGTTGGCATTTCGTACCCAGATCTTTCGCTATCATTCTCTGGTCACCTTAAGAACGCTGTATATTTGAATTCAATGTTGCTAATTTGTTTCGTAACAAAATGATTATTGATGATTAGCAAAGTCATCGGCCTATTCAACCATGACCAAACTGGTTCTGAATTTGTAACCGGGCATTATATTATATGAAAACCCTGATAAACGGACGACCAAGCTGCCAGATAATGCGGCTATTCAATGAAAACTGGCGGTTTTAACAAAAGGCGGTAAAGAGGCAATACGGTCAAAATGAATTTATAAAACCGGTAACTGAATAACATACTGAGGCCATGGAGACTTACGTAATTGGTGATTCGGCTTGACGAAAGAAGAAATCTGGCAAATTTACGTTGTTGGAAGCCATCGGTTTCCTCGGGGAGGACCAATGTTACTGATACTTCGGCCTTTGAATACGGCTGCTGTCTCGGTTACCAATCTAAACTGCCAAATAATAGTGCTCGCTATGGAAAATCGCGGCAAATCATTTTTAAAATGCGACAATTGAGAGAACTGACATTAGTCCTTCGAGACTGGATTTAATGTCTGACGATTGGATGTTCAATGCGATCAACGAAGACGTACTGATTCTTTCAAATGCAGGATAAAGCGGAGGATCGCTGGCAAATATATTCGAACATATCTGGTATGGCCAATGCGTGACGTAATGTTCAAAATCTGGACTGTTAACTTAGTAATTCGACAATGCAACCCGTATGTTGACCAATACCCTGCGGTCACTTCTTCTGCGTGATCGGATATTCGGCTTTATAATCGAGTAGTGGAAGTGATTACTCTGACCCGGTTTGTAACGGCGGGCTAAACATTATCCGAAGTGCCGAAGTGGCTTTGGTAACGACGATATTAAACCGGATACAACTCGACCATACAATTCGGTAATTTCAATAAAGATGGATGTTTACGAAATATTTTTAATAACGACGAAATGATCGAAAAGATGGGCTCTTATTCTTGATATATTTAGAATGTTTTTGTTTTAAGGCTGTTAATATGGCGTTTATGCTGCTGTGAAAACTGGAGGCTTCGGTATCTGATAGCGAAGAAGATGATTTACAATCAATGACGTTGGCATGCCATCCATCTGTAAATGAAGTTTATATATTATTATATTTGCGCATTGATGATGACTAACTGTTTATATTATTAATTCGCCAGTTTCTGCCAAACAGCACCGTTATTGACTAATATATTTCGGCTCGATAACGGAATATCGACTTGTTGGTGAAAGGTTTTTGTATACAATCGCCAAGGGACTGGAACGCGATGCTCGTTGAAATAACCAGTTCAACGAAGATGGTACGACGTTCGGTAAAACGTAGATGTCAGCTGGAAGGTAAGACGAGACAGCTGATGATATCCAATGGTTACAGGTTGTAAACCACCATATACGATGAACCGCAATCACCGACTATTAATGACCAAGTGGAGGGCCAGCGGTCTCCTCCCCACTTTGGTTGAGCTTTAAATCGCGCTCAGGCATTGCTGAAGGATTTAATAGGCAAAGATTGGGCAGAACTGGCACTCCTTCGATTGCGCCAGTTCTGGTCTTTTATCGCGACATATTTCTGCAAAGTTGAACAACGGACAGGCTTAAAGCGTTTCAACTATGTGTTAAACGCAACTGCGGTATGGATTCCCTTAGTATCATGTTTTACCGCGACGAAAATATTAAAGTCATCACAAATCGTTTAAAACATGGATAAACTTTCGACGATCTTTGATAACTAAATATAGTGACGAAGACGAAATGCTAACGCCCGAACGCCTGATCTGATTGTCGAACGAGGTTATTATCGGAAGAGTGATGCTGTCTTTAAAACATTGATATCATGAAGCTGACTCTCGGAAGCCAAGGATAATAACGAAATCGCTTCAATGCCGTAGCTTCCGAATGTTAATCATCAAACTGTCAGATCGAAATTGAACGACATGATATTTATTTAAAGGCATTCTTAACAAAGTTCAAACGTACCAAATGATCAATGTTGCCTTTCCTGGAGAACTACATCAATATTGCTTACTGGGAGTTGATGATTTCGAACTCACCAGAGATCTATTATTCACCATGCGTTCAATGATTTACAAACGCAACTGAACCAGAAGACGGTCTTCATATTAGCGGATAGGTATGATCTTGCCGAGTTTTATTGGACTTTACAATGGCATTACGCCATGAGAAAGGAGAATCGAACCTCCATCTTTTGTCAAAGATCGCTAAAGGTGATCGTCGGGCTGCGGTTCGACGAAATGTTTGATGTATATTGTCGTCGCCCGCTACACGTGATATGAGCGCTTTCAGAAGCGTATGCGCTCGTAACCGACACTTCGTGCTGTCTTCGCCGTTAATGCTGTCAGAAATGGTTTTGTCTTTTCACCTGTTGTTTCTGATATCTCTGAAACTCGGGGATATTGCCGATGATAATTTTGTATTTCGCCAATTTTATTTGCAATGTTGTTGTCGGTGATAAATGCCGTCTTTAGATATTGAACGGCGAACTGAGCCTTTGCCGAACAATGTTCAGCAACGGGCGTCGTGGTAATATTGGAGACATTTCCTGCAGACCAATCGTTTGTTGAGAACGACTTCTTGCTGCGACAGTATTTTGTTTATTTGAAATTGTAATTGACGTGTTCTGCCTTCTTCACTATGACTTTGTCTACGGTCTGTATTAAACTGCATGGTTTCGTACGTATTGAGTTAACAGGATTTCGTGCTACGCTCGTCGGCGCTGACGACTGAAAACGTCGGCAAAAGTCTGGTGGGACGGTATCGCGGCGCATTCGGGTGCAATTTAGGTATAGCGATTCGCCTTCGAAAAGTTGCGTCTTGTACGATATTTCTGGTATAGTTGAGGAAGTGGTCGCCTCCTGGTCGTTATGAACAGACTTAATCAAATTCGTTCGGGAAGGGTAGAATCTGCGAAACCACATCTGAAGAATGAAGTGCCGGTTGCAGGCTGGAAACAACTTTGATCATCGTCATGCACGAACCGTATTGAAATGATAACGGTATTTGCCCCGGTGTAGTGCTGCTGATGTTGTGAACATTTTGATCGCCGCCTTCTTTACGTAACGTTGATCATGGAAGTGGAGACCGGTGACTGGTTAGATGACGATACGAAGGCTTTGGCAATGCTTACGCCCCAAGTATCGGAAACCGTGGGCTGTGGCTAACGGTATGAGATGGTAGAACACTTCCGGTGGCTCCTAAGAAACGATGGTGACGTGAGTTACTTGTTTCGGGCTCTGCTGGCATGATGACCAGAAGCTGGTTAATATTTCGTCGGAAGTCACAGTTCGCGCACGACATTGACGAACCTATCTTTCAGGGGACAATACCGCGCATATTACTAAATGGTTGCGGAACGTCGTATTCTCAGTGGTCTTTGATGCAATTTGACGGTCGTGGAACCATACCACTTTGTTTTCAATCTTTAGCTTCGTTTGCTGCACGCGTTGGTGGTTGAACGTATTTGCTCTGGTGTGTTTGGCATTACAATATTACATGTTCGGTACGTAGGTAAGGGCTTACGGTGAGCTACTGGCTGATGGGTACGACGGTCAATATGGCTGACGGTGCGGTTGTCGTAGTGCTGGCGATGTGTGTTTGAAGACGATGTAGTTACGGGCTGCGTCGCATCGTTTGACGATATTATTCGGCCAACTTTGCGTCGCAAAATAATGTTTTGTTGAATTTAATTCTGTTGTGTCGTTTGTTTTTTCACGTTTGGTCTTTGAAAACTTTACCTGGTACGGTTGATGCCGCTGTGACACTGATGCGATCTTGAGCGCGGTGTCTTCATTCAATGTCCATAATTACTGGCTTTTGTTGGTCGACTGGCGTATTTTTAATCTGCTGCTTAACGGATTTGAAGGAATAACAGGTGATATCTGCGCTTTGACCGACTGTGGAACTAAGTTCGGTGAAACAGATAGTGTTGATAATTTCATTGTTTTTAACAGCACGACATGGTCGCGTTTTGACGCAATATCGGCACTTACGTAACCTCTTATAAATGATTGAATAACTTTGGTCGCTAGCACCCTTCATTTACCTCATTTGATCACCAATCGTTTGCCGTGACGGGCTATACGGTTGAAGAACTGGTGGAACATTATTTCACTTCTGCCCTAACTTCACCTGAACGATGAGCTGACGTTGTCAATGATGATGCGCCGAAGCGTATGGCAATATTTTGCGCATTGATTGGTCTGTTAATGAACCGGTAACGCAAGCTGCCTGATCTATTAGCGAAGGCGATGACTCATCAGCCATTCGATATTGTCGGTTATGAACCGGCGTTGATTTGGTACTGCTCGGCTGTATTGGTCATGATACGGTGTATATTTCACCGTCTGGTGATAAACCGTCAGCAGTCAATTAGCGGCGTCGCTGTTAACTCCATGTTGAATTGAGCGAGGATGCTGATATTTTCGCTTTCATTATGGCATCCTGCTGGTTCATTCGCGAAGAAGAACGTCTTGATAGATCGTTCGGAACATTCGAAGAATATTCGGTTTCTTCGTAGATAGAAAATGGAACTCAAACTCAATCATTTGCCATTTCAAGGCATTTGCGGAGGCCGCTATTCTTCCTAGAATGTTTAGACAATCTGAAAATCATGTCTATCAAGCTGTTGCAAATGTAGCGATGTCGCTACACGGAACGACCAAACGCGGTACGACGAGCACCACTACTGATATGTCTGAAGGAGGACATTGCTTTTGGGGTAAAGGATTCGGGCGTTTCGGCGATTCTGGACGGGCTGAGTTGAGGATTGACTTTACGTCATTTTCCAGCCGCCAGTGACGGTTAGAAAGAGGGCATTTAAAACAACCAACTTATCTTGACCTTTCTCTTCTTCACTTCCGGCATCTATAGCGAACTATTTGTGTATGTCCCCAGTAAATGACGATTTGTCGTGAGACGCTACTTCATGCCGTAATCCTGCACGGTATGTTCTTCATTAGTCATGACGGCACGAGCTGCGGAAAACTGACTCTGGTATATTGATGGCATGAGGAAGGTTGCATCCTGCTAATAGGTGCCCGTGGGTAATGAAAATGTGAACGAACTGGCGCGGCCAAAAACGCAGTCGATCTTCAACTCCATCAGCTCATATTCACGATTAAGCTTTAATAACTACATCGTCGAACGACGGTCGAAGTCCTTTCTTCTAACAAACAGCTGCGCTGCGCCTGCATCAACTGATCGCGGTCTGAACGAAAGTCGGTCTGGCTCCTGATAACTTCATCACGGCCATACTGACGGAAAAGAAGAAGAAAGACGAATGAGGAAAATACCTGATAGTACCTTTACTGAAGGTTCGCTTTACGAACGCTTTGAGCCTCTGACCATGGAGTCGCCTATGCAGGCTGGGGCTTTACCTCATTATATGAAAATCGCCGAATTGGCCGCAAATGGTCGATTGACCAATATATTCGTGGGTTTTACGAAACCATCAGCTTCGGCGAATACTGATACTCATGCAAGATCATTTTGCCGTCGGCGAACACTACAACAAAATGCGGAATGCTTTAATCTCGAACGGTATGATAACGGCATTCTTTTTCTCACTCGAGATCGTCGGCACGAACTTCTATTTGATGCATCTGGCGTTCCTGTCGCTAAATACTGGTCTTCAGGCGGTTGCTGTTAAGCCTGACTCTGCGCGTTATTGACACTATTGCGGCAACTTCTCCTCGGCAGATCTTCAAAATCTGTACGATCAACTTCTAATATATTAATTCAGCGTAATGAGCGTCTGCTGAACTGTGGCCCTTTGGAAGATCCCATGCCAACGCGGAACAAAATCGCTGATTCATTTCAACAATGAACAAAACCATTTTTTAATGACGACTTTCGGCTTGACCCGGCTTCTTTATTCTTCCTGGTTAACTTAACTGATACATCTTTATTGTAATAATTCGGTGGATGTTTATGATGGTCGATCTTCCTGCCATTCTCCAGGTGATTTTATCGACTTTCGCCGAGGTATTATATGAATATATTATGTTAACGATTGCCATGATGTTTTAGCGTACGGTAGTCGATAATTACTTTCGTTTACTTCGACGACCTTTTGTTAACTATACCTGATCTGCGGTTCCCTTCGAACGAAAGCCATGATTTGTTCAATGAATAACGAGCTTAAAACGGGAAGAAAATGTTGCACAAACGCTGTTCATCACTATACGTAATTGAATGAAAACAGATTTTAACGAATCGACATTGCCAGAATGGCGTCGATTAACGATATGTTTCTAAAACTGGAATTCGCGCGCCGCCGATAGGCATGATCCCAGGCCAGGCAAACGGAACCATCGACGTAACGACGATATTAACGGTGGAAGTCTGGAAAACATAACTGTCGTCCACGTCTGAATTCAACGTTATCAAAACGGCGGGGAAGAAATAATTTTTAATGGCGAACTAATGAATTATTTTCGTGCATGGTACACTGTGACACGGCGCAACGAAGCGATAATATACGCTATCATTAACTGGCATTTGCGATCACGAAGCTTTCTTCTGAATATTTTTTGACAATATGGACTTCGATTTCCATCGACGTAATGCCATTATTATATGACCTGACGTCATACTGATCCGTCTGATACGAACCGATCTTTCGGCTGGGGATGACCGATGCCAACAAACTGGGGATAAATGATCGTTAACATCGTCTTGAGCCAATGATAACAATATTCAATGATTTCGAGAGAAAATCATGACATATTGATTTGTTGATTGATCATGGTCAAAATCTGATGATCGAAACGGCGTCTCGTAGGCGGCGACACAAGTTTACATGATTGATTTTAAGAGATGGTTACCTCTTTTATACGGTTTTCAAAGACGAACCGAAGTCGGTGAATTAACCTGATACAATCGGGATCGAGGTGATCCACGAACGATATGATACTTTGTTAGATCGGTA
>NW_025766283.1:0-51406 GCF_003918875.1 Haliotis rubra
TACATACACACAAACACAGGTACACATACATACATACATACATACATGCATACATAGTATTACATAAATAAGGTAATAAACTGAACGTTTGGTTTCCATTTTCAAGGACGAAGGGGTTAGCCTAAAGAGGCAACGGCCCTGATGGAGCTCTTCCTCTTCCTCACTACCATGACTCGGAAGTTCAAGTTCGGTGTCCCGGTGAACGGGAAATAATAGCCTCCAGTGGATGGAGTTATGGGCTTCACACTAGCCAAAGTGAATTCCAAGCAGAAGCTATTCCCCGAAGCTACAATGCTCTGGTTCCCACGAGTTTCTCGGTACAGCAATGTCCATCGCTGATTAATTTTGTCCGACATCCGCCCTGTTCAGCCAGCAGTGGATGATATGGTAATATCATTTAACCATCCAGCATCACCCCAACACAGCTTGAAGCGAAATGGCTTTGAACGTAATATTCTTCTAGGGAAAATGCCATACAAAATGGTCTAAGTTATCGTTATGTCACACATTAAAAACGGTGAAACCGCTTGGCAGAGTTAAAAACCCTTGGAGTGCCAGAAACCAACCCTCCCTCCTACTCGACTCCATGCGATATTTCGGCCCGTGGCCGTCAAAGACGCATTGTCGCGTGTCGCGCTTTATTGAAGTTATTCAGCACAATATGCATTACTATGACGTGGGCTGACTAAAACGCGACGATGCGATATATTGTGGGCGACAACGCGACATATTTTGACCTTGAAAATTGTTGCCATGTTGCATTGTCGCTCTTGGAGTGAATAGAAAAATATTATTCAAACGGAACATATGACATCGCGACAATGCGACAAATGGCCGAAATGTCGCTTTGCTGCATTGTTCGCATTGTCGCGCTTTGGTTAATTTTGGCTCATTAAGGCTTTAGATGAGAGGGCGACAACGCGACAATGTCCCTTTCAGGATTCCAGAGTACTCGTTTTAATGCGTTATTCATTTACCAGTTCCACTGAACAAGTTTCGCCATTCTTTGACCTTCCATATGTAGTTACATTCCCGTGTTCACTGAAGTCATGTAAAGTCCTTTGAACCCTGTGAAATTGACTCGCGGTAGAGTATTCTGGCCATGAGTCCTAGTAGGTAGGTAAAAGCACAAATACGATCAATGATGACTCTGGTTGAACAGCTCTTCAAAGGTCTGAATGGTTGTCGTTTTGAATGGCAATTTCTTATTCGATTTGCTCACCACGGCACACAAATTCTGCGTTTAGAAAAGCTCACAAGATAGACCGCACAATGATCAATATCAAGGAAGAGGTCTTCCAACAACATACAATTATTAGTCGCTGTTCGGACTGATAGTTCACACTTTTCCTTCTTCAATACAGCTATGAATGGAAACATGTGATTAACCTTTAATCAGCAACCGTGATAAATAATGGATTGTTTTCACAAAGGTGACGACACTCGCCGTCAGCCCTCACAATGGTTGTTCTCTGTCCTGCAACACGTACATGTAGTAATGATAACTATTCAATATAGCCTTTCTGAAAACTCAATTTTATTCACACATGTATCTGAAGCAAGATTTCAATAACAACAGGTCCCGCTAATGATGCCCTTCCTTCTGAATCTGTTATGGTTCAGGAGTTATAGGTGGAATAATACAGTTACCTCATGCGCATAGAGAAATGCATACATGCTGCAATGATCGCTGTTGGCTGTCTGTAAAGTTGTAGGTAGTTTCATAAGGTCACATTGAGTTTTCATTCTCAGTTTATATTTTGCACAGGTATCTTATGCTCCCACCAGCTGCCCACGTATGCAATGTTGACCACAGTTACACACACGACCACTATGTTGATCTTTTCAACAGTCTGTAAGTCACACCGCATGTAAATAACCACATGGAACGTCACCAAGACACCGGAAAGATAAAAGCCCTCACAATAGTGTAATGAGAACGCACGTTGTCGGTAACAATATTAAGTAGCGGCATCTGAGTGCGAGTGAGCTATTTACGCCGACCTCACCTGCTTAAAGAGCCTGACCACCCTATCCCGTTAGTTGCCTTTACGACGGCCAGTAGCGGTCTCTTAATGAGATTGTAAGCTTCTTATGAAATAGGACTTGCTTCAAGGACACATTAGACGCTGTTGTTTTTGTACGTTTGAAGTTCATGAGGTGCTCGGTACATTTCAGCAATATAATAATGGTCTTAAATAAGATAATCCAGATTGACATCATGAGACTGATCACGGTTAGAGGGAACAACAATGCAGGTTACAAGCCTCTTACAAGCAAAGCATTTGTTGCTGAAGAGAGTCTTCTGTGACTTCCTTCGCATACTAAATCATATTGAAACAAGTCCAAATAGACTTGACAGTACCTATATTCACGTCAGACAGGTGCCTGATAATTCAAACAATAAAATACTACTAAAGTAATAAAAGAAATATCCGCTATTGTCACCGTATATGGGAGAGGTGTTGAAATTACGCTTTTAGATGACTTTGGTTTCTGACCAGCGCAACTATGCTATGAGTGCCGCTTTATGCAAGGATTGAGTGAGTGAGTATGGACTTTACGCCGCTTTTAGCAATATTCCAGCACATCAATGGCGGGGACACACCAGAAATGGACTTCACACATTGTACCGCTCTGTGGGAATCAGACGGTACTTCGGCGTGACAGGCGAACGCTTTAACCACTTACCCTACTTTAGCCCTCTTCTTTGCAAGGACAATGTCATTTCACCAAAACACCATGAACACAAAGAAATCGTATATAATTCAAGAACTCTTTCAAAGTAGAAACCTCCCACAGCAAGAAGTTTTGTGTAGGTACCCTAAAATTTCCATGTATTTTTTCAATTCTGTATTACAGTGTTGGTTCTATATGAAAACATTGAATTCTTGAAAAAACTTGTAAAAGATTTGCTTCATGTCATGTAAATACAATCAAATACAAGGCTACTTCCAGAAAAGTTAATCCCACTTGAAGAATTACAACTAGATGTCACTCAAGTAACATTAAGACCAGTTTATGTGGATATGTTTTGGTAGATTTTGAATATATATATCGTTATTTCAATCCTGAAGTCACACACCCCTGTCCTAGAGCGACACATCAGAAAGTTTAGATACGTTTGAGGCGTAAAGGTATGGAATGCCGCCAACTACCAGGTGTTGACGGCAAGTCTTTTGTAAAGACTGTATGGCGTGTATTAATAAAAACTACACGCACTTTTCACTTTCTGGGTAAAGCGTTCAGGGATGAAGGTAGTGAGTATGGTTTTCGCCAAAGCGCGCTTAAGATTCAAACAACATCACGGCAGGAGGGACACCAGATATGGGTTTCACACATTGTGCCGTGTGAGGGATTTGAACACGGGTCTTCGGCGTGACGAGCGGACGCTTTAACCACTAAACTGCACTTTGTCGCTACGGGGACGAAGTGGAAATTAACTTGACAAAAGCTGATTTGGGCGGCACGTTCCTTATGTCCGCGGTGGCTGACCGGATTAATGTAGAGAAGGAAATTGTGAGAGTCGAACCGAGCTCACTAAGTCATATCGTTTTGGTGAAAAACAGAGTTAGGTTGTGGACAAACCTGAGAAACGAACTTGTGGCAAACCTGGATTCCAAACAGCAACAATCTGTTGGTTTCTGGTGTGCTCATGGACGCAACTCTACACAAAGAATTGCGGCGAAACTCGACACGACTGGGTACATCTGATTATGATACTTATAATAGAAACACGAACCGTGTTCACACATTGAAGAACTTATGAACAACGCACAGTAATGATATCAACTGTAAACGAGAGAAAAACATATATCAGCAAAATATAATAAAATAATAAATAATTTCCACCATCATAAATGGAGCCTTTTCCTCCCCAATAGTACTTACCCAGATGACTCAAACTGTATTGACTTGTACCTGGCATTATCTGTACATTATCTATTTACGTGAACTATGTATGTTTATATAAATATTTAATACGAAAATATCTCACCTGTACATCATGTAGCTATATTACTTTGGGCTTCAAGCGGAACACGGCTTGGTACATCCTGCAATATTGTAATCTTGGGAACCAATAACAAAATAAAAAAACAAAAACTGTAAAAGAGAAACTGTGGATCTGTTATGAGACAGGTACCCGGCTACCACTGTATGTAGATAGGCAGTTATTATACTGTCAATTACTATCTATGCGACTCCTAAACAGCTAATAGCCCCTGCCTCATGCTCATGTTGTAGTATAGAACATCTATTGGACAAAGTGTGTGCAGAAACCTGGTTAAGCAGCCCTTTACACAGTAATCCGGACTGTTGTCAACAAATGAGTTAGCAAGAGCAAAAGGTCAGGCATTTTTACTGACCGTACAGATGCGGCGCTTCCTCACCTTATGAGGTGTTACATAAATAAAGTACGCCAAGAAAACCACCAAGATACCCTAATTTAAGGATGAAACTCCAGTTCAAGATTATTCATACAGGATGTTTTCAACAAACTCATTCTTCTCACGCTTCCTTTGTATGAGCTGTGAAGGTTCGAGGAAACGATAACCTTGATTATTTTGGGGGTGTAAACAAGTTCAAGGCTTCGCAAATCACCTATTTAGCCGACTTGATAAAACGTGCCCAAACATCCACCAATTTTGAAGTTTGACCTTGAAGCTGTCTGGTTCGGTTGGAAGCCAACATGCGTATGCTGACGGTGTGAAGGTCATGCTTAATTTCTGGGGCTTGGGCTATTTGTACATTTCACATGTGACATTCTCCAGGGTCTGGGGAGCCAGACCTCAATACTCCGCACATGTATAGAGACAGGTGCATGACAGTAATTTATTTGAAAGGCTGACTCCACTCCTGACTCATTTTTCTTCCTCAAAAGGTGCAAGTGCGTTTCATATTTGCGCCAAAGCTGAAGGTGTTTTTATAAGTGATACCAACCGTTAGAACCACCTCCTGACTGCATTTATGGCTTAGCAGCCATACGGCATCTCACATTGAAGACGTTAAATGTGCAGCCAACTACCATTGCTGGAAGCAGCGTCAAAGTCAAGAAATACTTGTAAGCGGTGTGCCGGTTGTAAGCCATTTCCAGCTTTTTGTACAGCATTGTCCATAATCAATGTTGCGATGAAATTAATGAATATTTGTGTGTACACCTGAGCACACAAATAATGTGCATTCACTTTTGGCACGATGTTGAGAGATTGGGAAAGCCAGAGATCCGCGCAGTAAGAAAGCAAGAAGTGATGGGGTGATTGAAGGTGAAATTGGGCTTAACGTTTGCCATGCTTGGGAATATTTCTGCTCATATGACGACGTGCATGCGTGTAAAGGTGTATGTGCGGCAACTTATTACTAGCCCAGACTGAAGGTGGTTATGCAGTGAAAATTATACAGCCATACTTTGAGACATCACGCCGTAGTGAAACGCCAGATACCTCAATTTCGGACACGTTATCACTGACTCCAAAGGCGACCAGTCCTTGTTGTTGAACCCATTAATGCCGAGAGCGCCGGGCATGAATCAACAGAGTACCACATTTAACGTCTTTTGGTATAGGCGCGCGGTCGAGGATCCGAACCTGCCACCTTCCAGCTCTCCAGACTGAGGACGCTCTAACTCCTCACCTACACCTACGGAGGCGGTAGTAACAAAGGGTACCTGAAAGGACAAACCAGGGTGTGATGTTTATGGCATCAGTTATCTGAAGTGATACGAAATGATTATGCATGCGGACAGACAAAGAATGTTCTGGACATAACTCTTTATTTATGAATGGAACTTTAGTCAGGATTGTAACTACCAGCTTTCCTCCTGAACAAATGTTAGCATTCATGTTTACACCCGTTCATTTACTGCCTTTATGCATTTTCCGTACCGCTATCGTAGATGTTTCGCTGCACGTGTATAGAATTGGCACCTGCCCCACTATACACAGATAATATCATAAGCCGAAACTTTTTACGTATCTATACAGGTGAAGGCCTAATACGGTGTACCTTTTAATGGTAATTGCATGTAAGGATGTTTTTACATCGTTGGGTGTCGACAAGGTAAAAGACATGCAATTCGTGGCAATCCATCGCCTTCCGCGTATATCGACAAACCCTTATACAGAGAAACAACCAAAGCCAGTGCTTGCAAAGTTCGTCAAATTAGACGACAGAAACGCTGTCCTTCACGCAGGTTTCAAGAAACCCATAACCCTTCGAGAATCTAGAATATCCATCAGAACGGACTTTCCACTGGTGTTGAAAAAATTTAGGGGTAAACTTGCAGCCAAGGCCTATGAACTCAGAAAAAAACAAGAAACTCCAAACTAGAATCCAAGAAAAGGGCACAGACATTCAACTACAAGTCAGGAAAGACTCTGATTACCCGTGGAAATCAATTAAACTTGACGATAATCTATAGACTTTTCCTTACTGTGACCTCAAAATGTGCCATGTGCGCGTGTTTGTGTGAGATTCAGGGCACAGATCAAACCACCTCCATTTGAAAAAATATAGGATTGCTCTCTCTAATTTCCATCTACGGACGCTAGATTACTTCTTGTGTTTCTAGAATGGGGAAAAAGTGTGTACGTGTTTTTTCTCATGTGAAGGAATAAGTCAAACTATCGGATCTTTTGTGTGTCTACTTTTTCATGGATATTCATTAGATGGACCTTTTCATAAGGTAAATAATGATACACTGAAAGTATCTATTAGCGATGCATTGTGTGGATCTAAAAGTTTATTTTCCCACCTACTTTCAGTAAAAGTCATGTAGTGCTGAAAATGCAATTCTCCACTGATGTATTGATACATAGAATACTTTATATACCTTTTCATGCACCGGGTCTATACCGGTTGACAAAATTCTACATATCTGGGGAGGGTTTGCTGTTGGCGGTGGATCCAACATTGAACTACTTTTTTTCCTTTTCGTGCTACACGAAAAAGGAACCAGATCACACGTATTCTCACCAGGGAATTATTATAAACCAAACATACATCAAAGTCAGTTATAATGCATTTTTAATTCGTTAACCCTAATTTATAGGGATAACGGTGTGCAGCGGAATAATATATTTTTTTTTTCACTGAAAAACTATCAAAGACGTATATGTGTAAGTCTTCGACTACACTTAGACTGGTCTCTCACTCCGCAGAGCGTAACCCGCTTTGAGTGTTGTGGCCTCTGGCCGTTTCGCACCATACAAAACGAAATTCTAATGACACCTGTTCTCATTCATGAACCAAACTTACCACAAATAATTTGAGCCTCCATTCTATAACGTTACTATGATCCATGTTAATCATGTCAACCCCAATTTTGCATGGGCAGCGTAACTTTGTTCTATGAACTCTGCTCTCAATTTCTTCTGTCCCAAGATAGTGTACTCTGTAATGTTTGTTGTTAGAGCTCAGAAAGACATACTCTTGCCATCTCGTATCATAAAGAGTAGAAACCAGTTCATGTCCATTTTTTATATAGAAAAATTATGAACCAAACTTTGTCCGATACACAATTTCATAAGATATGTTTAATTTATGATGTTTATGTCATCTGTATTCTATGTGGGCACAGTAGCTCCACGCCGAGGAACATGATGCTACTTTTTCTAAGTCCTGTTTCATTTACAAAGTACTTGTACAGTGAATGTTTGCTGTTAGAATGAGGGAATGTTTCCGTTTGCTATTTTTGCACTATATTAGGTGATACCCGCTTCTGTAAAGGATATATTAAGAATCAAACTTATATAAAAGACTTCTCACGACAAAGATTTTAGTTGATACACAATTCCATAATTTAATTTCAATATATGTAATTTATAATTTCTGTTGGCAATGTAGCCCTTTACTGATGATCAGGCTGTCAGTGATCTCAAGTTGTGTTGTACAAGTAACAATGTTTTCTGCGAATATTATTCGGCAAATCGTAGAAAGGTATTTCTTTTGTATTTTTTTTGTACCATACAAATTAGAAATCACCCTTTTAAGTTACATGGGCAGGATAACTCCAGGTTGAACAATGGCCTCAAGTTTTATTTACTGATAAACTCTTATGGTCTTAGTGAACATTTGAGAAGGCCGAAAGATACTTTCTTTTTGTGGCTCTGCACTATATCCAGTGGAAAACTTGATCTTCCATTCCATAACGCAATTATAATTCACTTCAAGTGTAGTTTGTATGGGCAGGATAACTGTGTGCTGATAACATTGTTCCCTAATCTCTTACGTTCTTAAGGTACAGTGATTCCTGTATATCAGGTGATACCCGTTTTTGTTAAGGATATATTAAGAATTAAACTTATATAAAAGATTTCTTACGACAAAGATTTTAATTGATACACAATTCCATAATTTAATTTCAATACATGTAATTTGTAATTTCTGTTGGCAATGTAGCCTTTTACTGATGATCAGGTTGTCAGTGATCTCAAGTTGTGTTGTATTAGTAACAATGTTTTCTGCGAATATTATTCGGCAAATCGTAGAAAGGTATCTGTTTTGTTGTATCATACAAATTAGAAATCATCTTTTAAGCTACATGGGCAGGATAACTCCAGGTTGAACAATGGTCCTAAGTTTTATTTACTGATAAACTTTAATGGTTTTAGTCAACATCTGCTATGAGAATGCCGAAAGATATTTTCTTTTTGTGGCTTCGCACCATGTCCAGTGGAAAACTTGATCTTCCATTCCATAACGCAATTATAATTCACTTCAAGTGTAGTTTTGTTTGGGCAGGATAACTTTGTGTTGATAACATTGTTCCTTAATCTCTTATGTTCTAAAGGTACAGTCATTCCTGTAATGTATGTTTTCAGAACTTTGAATGGTGTTTCTTTGCTTTTTCACATTATACGAACTCAGCGAAGGTTTGCTTTTAGAATGTAAATGTTTATCTCTGTTATTTTGCACCATGCAAAGTAAAGTTTTTGTTGTACAAGTAACTTCAACGAATATCATCCATTTTCACATACAACTGCATAATGCTTTCTTAACTTATGTGGGCAGGGTGAATCCAGTTGACCAACATCGCCTCCAGGCTTTTTCTTTGTTTTTATACATTTTGTTTTCTGTCTTTTTACTTCTGTTTATTAACTACAAATTCCACATTTGTAGGTACTTCATGCTACGCGTTAATCACTTCCAAAAATAACCATGTTGCCATAGACGTATTAATACCTATGAATACCTTTGACTTTGTCAAACATGACCATGGATAATAAAATTAAAATAGTGTCGGTAAACTGCAGGGGCCTCGGGGAGAAAAACAAGCGTAGAGAAATAATGAACATATGGAGAAAAAAATGTTGCTCAATTATTTGTCTACAAGATATTCACGTTGCTGAAAAAGATGAACTACTAATGAGAAACGAATGGGGATTAGAGTGCATTATTGCCCCTTATAGATCTAATGCAAGAGGGGTTGCCATTCTTTTTAATAACAATATTGAAGTCAAAATACATAGAACAATAAAAGATCCTAATGGCAACTTTATTATTGCAGATATCTCAATTGATGGTATAAAACTTACCCTTTCAAATATTTACGGCCCAAACAATGATGACCCAACTTTCTATGAGAATATTTTTAGAAATATCGACAGCCTAGAAAATGATTCTTTGGTCTTGTGTGGAGACTGGAACTTCGTACTTGAACCATCAATAGATTTAGAAAACTATCGGCATGTTAACAACCCTAAAGCCAGGCAAGTGGTCCTAGAAATGATAGAAAATTACGATTTGTTGGATATTTGGAGACAATATAACCAAGGCTCTAAATGTTTTACATGGTGGAAAAAAAATCCTAGACAGCAGGCTAGGTTGGATTTCTTTTTACTATCTCAAGACTTGGCAAATCTTACAATAGAATGCAATATTGTCCCAGGATATAAATCAGACCATTCAGCAGTTATAATATCAATATCAAATACTTTGTCTAAAGAAAAAGGTAAGGGTTATTGGAAATTTAATACCTCTTTATTACACAATAAAGATTATGTTGAAAAAGTCAATACAATTTTGAAAGATATGAAACAAGAATATCTCAATAGAAACATATATCAAGAAATACAAGATATTAGCGACAAAAACCTTAAATTAACCATTAGTGACACTTTGTTTCTGGAAACATTTCTTATGAAAGTTAGAGGCGAATCCATATCTATGTCTTCATTTCTGAAGAAAAACCGGTGCTGTAAAATTGAACAGTTGGAAGATAGAATATGCGAAGTTGAAAACGAAATTAGGAGGAACTTTCAAAATATAAGGGAAGAAAAACTAAATGAACTTACCAAACTTCAAGAAGAAATTGAAAAGTTAAGGGGAGAAGTAACTAGAGGGATTCAAATAAGGAACAGAATAAAATGGTATGAGGAAGGTGAAAAGCCGACAAAATACTTCTGTCATTTGGAAAACCGAAATTACACAAGCAAGTTGATTAATCAATTAATAGATGATAAAGGAGAAATAATATTAGATGGTAAAAAAATCCTAGAAGAACAAAAACAGTTTTATAAAAATCTGTACTCCCAAAGTGATAGAGCTTCAGAAAAGGAAATTCAGGTTTTCCTCTCAAAAGTTCCAGTTCCTTCTTTAGATAAACAACAAAGAGACAATTTGGAAAAAGAAATTACATTGGATGAAATTTCAAAAGCAGTAAAAGGAATGAAAAATAACAAAAGCCCCGGGGTAGACGGCTTTCCAATAGAATTTTTAAGTTTTTCTGGAAAGAACTAAAGGTTTGGGTGCACAGATATATCAGTGAATCACTTTGTAACGGCTGTTTGAGTCTGAACATTAACAGAGGAATTATAACATGTCTGCCTAAAGGAAACAAGGATAGGTCCTATCTTAAAAACTGGCGACCAATCATCCTTTTAAATTGTTTGTACAAGATTATTAGCACATATATCACTAAGAGAATGAAGACTGTTTTGGATCTTTTGATACATGAAAATCAAACAGGATTTATTCCAGGGAGATCTTTAGCGGATAATATACGATTATTGTATGATATCATCCTGGAAACAAAATCTAAAAATAAGAAAGGTATGCTACTTTCTATAGACTTTGAAAAAGCCTTTGATTCCGTGTCAAAAATAGCTATACTTAAAGTTCTGGAAAGGTTTGGCTTTGGTCCTCAGATGATAAAGTGGGTACACATTTTGATAAGCAATGCAACCTCTTGTGTCATACAAAATGGCCATCTCTCTTCATTTTTTGACAATGGTAGAGGCTGTAGACAGGGGGACCCAATCTCCCCATATTTATTTCTTTTTGTAGCCGAAATACTGGCCACTATGATTAGACATAATGATACGATTAAAGGCATTTATTTAATAAACATAGAGTATAAATTAGGGCAGTATGCTGACGATACACAGCTTTTTTTGGACGGCTCAGAAGAAAGCCTAAGAGCAGCACTTAATACTTTGGAAAGTTTTTACTATTATTCAGGATTAAGAATGAATTCAGATAAAACTAAGGCAATATGGCTTGGGTCAATGATTGGAAAGAATATTAAAGTGTGCGAAGATGTTAATCTAGATTGGATTCATGGTGACTTTGAAGTTCTTGGTATTCAACTAAACGCAAATTTAGAAAAACTATGGGTTATCAACACCAGAAAAAGACTAGAAAACATTACGAGATTACTAGCAAATTGGCGTAAACGTAAATTGACATTAATTGGAAAAATAACTGTGATAAAAACTTTAGCATTATCTACTCTTGTTCACATATTTTCTGCTCTGCCGCAACCACCCAAAGAATTTGTTGATGAACAAAGTTCAATTTTTTTAAGTTTATTTGGAACTCTAAGCCTGATAAAATTAAACGGGCGAACTTGACAAGAAGCTATGAAAATGGTGGATTGAGAATGGTAGATATAAATGTGTTCATATCATCTCTAAAGCTCAGTATCCTGAAAAAAAGCATGTTCAAGAACCTCTATAATAGTTACTTTCCTTTAAAACTCCTTTTTCAACTGGGTGCCCATGTATCGTCTTACAGACTTTGTAAAATTGATAACCCCTACTGGCAGGATTTGATATATATTTGGAGTAAATACTATAGGTCTCATTTGACAGATGCAAGAGATATTCAGGCTATTCTAGCTGAACCTATATGGTTTAACCACCAGTGTACAGACTCAAATTTTATTATAGAAAACTGGTTCGGTAAAGGAGTGCATTATATAAGAGACCTATGTGATGAGAATGGGCTCCTATCCTTTGTAGACTTGAAAAAAAATTCAGCCTCAAGGGTACTTATCTGGACCATCAGCGAGTTGTTAGTAATCTCCCTAAAGAATGGATAAAGGTGATAGACAATTCTAAACCTATATGTGTTTACGATCTTAGGATGAATAACTTTCTAATGGAATGGATTAAACCAGCAAAGGGATCTCGGAAGATCTATGATATACTCATGCAAAATAATTATCTCCCTATTATTTGTAGTAAATGGCAACAAATGTTCTTAACTGACTTAAACTGGAAGGAAATATTTAGTCTTCCTAAACAATGTTGTAGAGATATCAAGCTACAAGATTTCCAATATAGATTTTTGCATCGCATTATATACACCAAAAAGGAATTATTTAAGATGAAGCTGATCGACAATAGTATTTGTCAAAGATGTAACAATGAAAACGAATCGATTGTGCACGTATATTTTGAATGTCCACAGGTTAGTCATTTCTGGTACAATCTGGAACAATTTTTGAGACAACATTTGTGTTATGAGATTCAGCTTAATCTTAAATCCATCCTCTTTGGTACCCAAGGGACCGCAAACTTCAAACTGGTGAACCACATTCTTTTGGCTGGAAAAAGATATATATACATAAGTTGTATTAGAAATGAATCTCTATCTTTCAAATCTTTTAGTGCTACCTTGAAAGATATTTTTCAAGTTGAGAGATATGTTGCTAGAATAAAAAACCAACTAAATGAATGTATGAGTAAATGGCTACCACTACTCGCAACATGGACCGATGTGTCATGACTCTTCAACAGCTTAAAGTAGAATTTTGAGATTGCGAATTACAATATGTGTCAATCCACGGATGGGAAAAGATATACATATTTAATGCATAAGCTGTATTAAAAATTTAATATTGACCCAAAAATCCTCCATCACTTCTTTGAAAGATAGGTTGCCAAAATGAAAAACCAGCCAGACGAATGTGGAGTAAACGGGCGCCCATTACACAACATGTATGATGTGTTATGACTCTTCAATGTGTAAAACTTATGATCTTTGTGCAGTAATACTTGAATGTATCTACTCATGTTTGAAGACTGTTGTGTTGTGAACTGTCAACATGTATAAGCTTGTATTAGGCATGACATCTGTATAATAATGTATAAATATTTCTACCCCTTGGCTACCCAGAAGGATACGGTGCTGTTATGAAAACGAACTAAATGAACCCAGGAGCAAACAAGCAATATTACACATAACACCGACTTACCTAATTGCTTAAGCTTAGACGATCCGCAATTATACAACTTTGTTTGGATGATACTCGTATGTAAAGGAGTTTCTATATACATTTGTTTTGCCCTTGTTTTCACGTCGTTATCTTCGGCAGTTTCCGGAAGTAGTCGGAAACAGGAATTTCATATCACCAACAAATACACCATTTTCGTAATTATAAGTCTTTCTAATCTATTTATCATTAAAAATAATATGTTCCATTAACGTTTATCCAACTTTTAGGTGTTTGATGTAAAAAGATATAAAATCTTTTCCCATAGTGCAGTTCGCTATTGTTCCATTTCGCGCCATCACCTCTCAGATGTAGCGCAGTTTTCAAGCAGACAAGTCAATCGTTTCTTCTGCTAGTCACAACAGTTTCAATGTGAGTACATGCTCTTGGCTCATAGTGTTTTGCTTTTATGTTCACAATAGGTTAGAGGTGTTAGAAAGGCCGTGTTTTGTAATATTTCATTCATAACATTCAAGCACAAGCGAGAGGGTCATCCTCACAAGATTCACAACAACTTGTGTGTAGTCCACGTGCTTTTAGTATTATTAATCCTAGTCTTTGTTTCAACATATTTTAATGCGAGTGAATTGTAAATTATTCACTGAAATTGTTGTTATTTGTAGAATAGTTTTGTATGACCATTATGGGTCGAAACAAGCAAGTTTTTCTTTGTTCGTGATGATCACAAAGAGTTACCTCCCTTCCCTCGTTGTGCAGTGTTTTGTTTACAAATGTTTCTGATTACCTCTCCTCGATTATATTCATAAACTATGCCATTTCTATGCACAGTTGTTAGAATTATATTGTATTTTACTGCATAATAACGTTTGGTTATTATTGTACTAAGTATAATTATTGTTTTGATATTAGGACTAGTTGGTCCGTGCCCTGGGTCATGTGACCACTGACCGTTGCTGAAAGGAGTGTTCTCCTGGGGGTGAGTTAAAGGGGCAGTTCTGTACATCCTCATTTTCATAATTATTAACATTAATTGCATTTTGTAATTCTCAGCCGTAAGCGTAACACGTCTCATAGGATATTTTGTATTGTAATAAGATTCATGTGTAGAGATGGGTTTGAATGTTACTGATATTTTCAGCCATGTTAATTAATCAACCTCAGTTCATGTACATTTCATCTATTGTTCAAAAGTCAAGAGTGATGTTATATTATTGATTGATCATATGTAATACTTTTGCTGGTCAACATCAATAAGTAGTAATTATCATGTCTATTGTATTTGAATTATAGTATGATTTGTTGATAAGAGTATGTATCTCGGCATGTCCTGACAAACTGCCTTGTCTTTTGTTGTAGGTTTTTCGTTACATGGATTCATCCATCCACAATGAACAATAAAGTCTCTCTATAGAAGATCAAAACTCTCTGTATTCCTTACCCCGCTTACATTTGGTGTCAGAAGTGGGATACAGAGCAGTTATTGTGGAAAACCCCCAGGGAGGCTAGAACAAGATGGCAGATGAGGAACCAGCAGTTGTTGTGGCAGATCCAAACTTAAAGAAAATGGAATTGCTTGCCATGGAACTCGAAGCACTTCGCATTAAAGTTCGGGACCAGGAGCTATCGTTGTCTGCTAGTGCCAGCAAGCCACTCGTCCTCTCAACTGGTCGACAACTACCACGCTTCAAAGACAAGCCTCTACGAGCTGGTGACACCACGCTTGAAGAGTGGATTTCGGACCTGAAAGTCTCCGCTGAGACAAGGAAGTTGTCTGAGGAGGACTATGCGGTTCTTCTATGTGACAACTTGGGTGGACGGGCTCGCCAGGAAATCCTTGCAAGAGGACCTGATGTCAGGAAGTCTCCGTGTCAGATCATCAAGACCCTGAGGAAGGTGTTCGGAGAGGGAAATGACTTGCCAGCAGCCCAACACCGCTTCTATTCTTACCGCCAGACAGCTGGTAGCGACCTCGTAACAACTTCGCTTGACCTAATCGAACTGTACGACAAGATCGTGGAAATTGATAGCACTTTCCATGGTATGAAGGAGATGGCACTGAAGGGACAGCTTGCCGAGTCAGCCTACCATGAAGTCCAGAGGCGGAAATCAGAAGGCTGACTCGTGAGCATCCAGAGCTATCCTTCCTGGATCTCCGCGACCGTGTCATTGAATGGCTAGGGGGCAATTCCAAAGAAAGATCAATAGTATACGCTCAGGAACATCAAGCCCAAATGGCAGATATACTCAAACGACAAGAGGCCATCATTGAACGTCAACAAGAACAGATCGCCAGCTTGCTCAATAGCAGCAGGCCTCGAGGACCAAGGACCTGTTGGAGCTGCGGAGAAGAAGGCCACATCCAAAGAAGGTGTCCCCAGAACCGGAGAAACCCCCCCCCAAACAAGCTTTAAACCAGTGATTCCCACCGTGAAGGACCTCACTGTGGGAGCCGAGGAAAGTTTAACAAATGGTCCCTTCTTGTATAGAGTGGTAGGGAAATGCCCAGAGACCAGCATTACTGCGAATGGAATGAGCCTTACATGTCTGATTGATACTGGAGCTCAGGTGTCGACAATCACCGAGTCCTTCTACAAGGAGCACCTGTCAGCAGAGGAGTTATTGGACATGGGAAGGTTGATTCGCATTACTGCCGCGAATGGACAGGACATACCCTACCTGGGATACCTCGCTCTGGAGATTAAAGCTTTTGGACATAACATGGGTATAATCTGGTTCATGGTCGTCAAAGATCCAACTGACGAGGACACAAGAACACGGAAACAGAAAGTTCCTGGAGTACTTGGATCCAATGCCCTTCGAGATATAAGACTTAAGGTAACGCAAGACAATCTCCAAGTACCCAAGGACGTTCACCAAGTTTTGGCATACTACAATCAAATTCCTGCCTCAACAAAACAAAATCTCAGGATAAGAGTTTCTGGTAAAAGCCCATCCTTGTCCCAGCTCGATCACTCATGGTCTTTGAGGGAACTGTTCAGCCGAGCAAGGTGTCCTACACCGCCATCATTGAGGAAATCTCTGCTCCGTTGCCAGTTGGACTTAAATTGGGTCCAACTGTGGTCAATGTGGACTCTACAGGGAGAGTACCGTGCCAAGTTGCCAATTTCAGCGACAAGGCTATATATCTCAATCCAAGGACACAGGTTGGAGTTTTAAACCTGGCCGAAGTTGAACCAACTTACGATGTTGTGGAGGTCAGCTGCAATGAAGTACAAGTCACAGATACAGGTGGAAACAGCTTGAAGTCACAGCTTGTTGACAGCCTCCTACAGCGTATGGATGTTAGTGAGAGTCTTCCTTCTTCCTGCCAACAAAAACTGCAGGAATTAATCAACAAACACTCTGATGTATTCAGCAAAGACGAGGACGACATAGGATTCTGTGATGCCATTGAACACAAGATTCCAACTATGGACGATATACCTGTCAGGATTCCCCACCGGCGTATACCACCAAGCCAATGGCAAGAGGTCCGCGATTATCTACGCAAGTCGTTGGAGAAAGGTATCATCCGGGAGTCATCCAGTCCCTATGCCGCTCCTGTGGTGCTTGTTAGGAAAGGAACAAAGCTGAGAGTATGTTGTGACTATCGCTCGCTGAACTTGAAGACACGTAAGGACGCATATCCTTTGCCAAGGATAGACGAAGCTTTGACAGTCCTAAAGGGTGCGAAATACTTTTGTAGCTTGGACCTTGCTCACGGCTTTAACCAGATTGCAGTCGCCAAGGAAGATATTGAAAAGACGGCATTCAGAGTCGGAACAGGTGGACTATATGAATATCTCCGCATGCCATTCGGATTGACTGGGGCACCAGGCACCTTCATGCGTCTGATGGACAGAATCTTTGGTGACGAGAACTTTCAAACTCTTCTCATTTACCTTGACGACATCCTTATTTTCGGCACGACATTCGAACAGACATTAGAAAGATTGGACATGGTTTTGACAAGGGTGTCAAAATTCAACTTGAAGGTTAAACCGGAAAAGTGCCAACTGTTCAAGGAGAAACTTAGGTATCTGGGACATCTAGTTTCTCAAACAGGTATCTCTCCCGACCCTGAGAAGATTGAAGCAGTAACCAGATGGCCAATTCCTAAAACGGAAACAGAGCTTAGAGGTTTTCTTGGTCTGGCGGGATATTACCGGAAGTTTGTACCATCATTTGCAAGCGTGGCAGCACCACTTCACTCTCTCTTACAAGGAAGGACAAAAGGGAAGAAAGGCAAACGAAAGACTGAAACTGGACGTGGTATGAAGGCTTGGGACAGTTCATGTGAAAAGGCCTTTGAGGAACTGAAGCATAGACTTACCACGGCACCTGTCTTGGGACATCCCGACTTCACAAGGCCATACATATTGGAGGTTGACGCCAGCCACTATGGCCTGGGAGCTGTGTTATCACAGGACCAAGAAACAGGGAGAGTTGTTTTAAGTTTTGCCAGCCGATCACTCCGACCCGGTGAAAGGAACATGGAGAACTACTCAAGCATGAAGTTGGAGTTAGTAGCATTGAAGTGGGCCGTCACAGAAAAATTCAGGGATTTTCTTCTGGGAGCAGATTGCATGGTGTATACGGACAATGATCCCCTGAGCTACATCCAGACCACAGCCAAATTGGGAGCCACAGAAACCAGATGGATCGGAGAGTTAGCGCAGTTCAACCTCACCATCAGGCACCGATCAGGCAAGAAGAACAGAAATGCTGATTCTCTGAGCAGAAAAGTAGAACATACAGCAGACAGAGCCCGCCTAGAGTCTGTATATGCCAACCATGTAGAGCAACTACCTGCAGTGTCAAGTCGTCTGCCTGTCGATCTGAAACTACAGATTCAGCAAGACCTCAATGTTGTTCGCATGGAAACCATCCGCAACTCCAATGCGTGAAGGATCATCCCCCAGCACACGAATCCCATCAGTGTCACACGATGAAATGGCAAAGCTCCAGGCAGACGATCCCAGCATCGGAAAGTTTCTACACTATTTTAAACTTGATCGTTATCCATCTCAGCGAACTCTGCTCAGAGAAGATACGAAGACCCGGAAACTGGTCAAGAGCTGGAAAAACATGACCCTGTACAACGGTGTTCTCTGCAGAAAAGTGACTGAAGATGGAAAGACAATTTCTCAGATGGTAATTCCCGGAAAAACTACTCCCCAGAATATTAACATCAAGTCACGATGAATGTGGACACCAGAGTGCAGAGAGAACCTATTCAATTCTGAAATTGAGGTGCTTCTGGCCATACATGGCCAAGGACATCGAAGAGTACTGCAAGCGTTGTGAACGTTGCCTGCTCGGTAAACATGGACCTTCAGTTAAACCCTCCTTTGGTTATATCATAGCCAAACGACCTCTCGAAATATTGGCGATGGATTTCACTGTGTTGGAAAAAGGAAGCCATGGACTGGAGAATGTACTAGTGCTGACGGATGTCTACACAAAATATACACAAGCCTTTCCAACAAGGGATCAGACATCCAAGACCGTAGCAAGGATACTTGTCAAAGAGTGGTTTGTCCGTCTGGGTGTTCCGCAGCGTTTACACAGCGATCAAGGGAGAAATTTCGAGTCAAAGGTCATACAGGAGTTATGCAGTGTCTATGGAGTGAAGAAAACCAGGACCACACCATACCACCCTGAAGGTAATGGCCAATGTGAGCGTTTCAACAGAACTCTTCACAACATGCTCAGGACACTGCCCCTGCTCAGAAAAGAAATGGCCTACCCTTCTTCCTGAACTAATGTATGCATATAACTGCACACCACATGCTACAACCAAGTATTCACCATACTACCTGTTCTTCGGCAGAGATCCTAAAATGCCTGTGGATCTTGTTATTGGCAGTGAGGTTGAGGAAAGTGATGACAATGACTGGATTACAGAGCACCACCAAAGGCTACAGGTAGCTTTCAATCAAGCCAGTCAGAGGACAGAGGAGGCTGCTCTCAAACGGAGCTCCACTCTCAACCAGGACACGAACGACAGGCAGCTGATAGTTGGTGCAAGAGTTTTCCTACGGAACCATCCTCTGGGGCGTCATAAGATTCAGGACATATGGCGTCCAGAGCCCTACAAGGTCATAGGAAGGAAAGAAAATAACGTCTATGTCATTCAACCATTGAGTGGTGAGGGTGAAAAGTCGGTCCATAGGAAACAGTTACTGGACTCCAGAACCCTTGTAGAAGACCAGCAACCAGCCACCCTCATCGAAGTAAACCGCAATCACCAGATTCATCGGACGATCCCAGAGGTTGTCCCAGAAGACGTCGAAGATAACCTCTTGCCAGAATCATGTACCTTCACCATAGTGCGACCAACACCCAATTTAGTGAGCAATGGGAATCTTGTGGGAAGTGCTTCATGCACAGCAGGGGAGCCTGACATGCTTGGTTGTGACAATGATGAAATGTGCCAGTCAGACACCCCTGAGATTCCTGTTTGTGAAACCGAAGCTAATTCTACTACAATCAACCGTGTTGTTGGTGATTGTGTTGATATTGCTACCGCCAGCAACCATTGTGATAATCAGGTTACTAGTGACAGTGTTGTGAATGATAATGAGGTTCCTAGTGACAGTGTTGTGAATGACAATCGTAATGGTGTTGTGTGTGACAGCAGAGTTGCTGACATGCCTGATACAGTTGAGGACAATAATAGTGCTTCACTTGAAGCAGGGGAGCTTGACTCAAGTGGAGCTCCCAAACGACGACACAGCACCAGATCGACTGCTGGACAACATCCCAATCCACATAACTTGCCGCGGTCAGCCCTGCAGCAAGAAGTAACATCATCCCCACAGATCGATCCTACAGTGTTGGCCAACATCAGCCAATCTCAACTGTTGTTGTTGCAGCTATTGGCAAACTCAACGACAAAGTGAACTCTTATCAAATGGACAATGCCATATCAGTATTTTCTGAACAGTGCCATATCAGTATTTTCTCAGGTGCCATGATGTGTTACAATGTTAGTCTAGTCATTAGTTAGAATTATTATTTTTGTTATATAAGTCATGTGTCAAGGTGTGCAAAAAGTACAATCATGCACTGTCCCTGTGAAATACCTTTTCTTTCACTGTGTGGTTACACTATTTTATAAGGCACAGCCAGTGGTTACTGTCTATAGTTGTCAGGGGTCAACTATTTAGCAGGGGAGTGTAAAGGAGTTTCTATATACATTTGTTTTGCCCTTGTTTTCACGTCGCTATCTTCGGCAGTTTCCGGAAGTAGTCGGAAACAGGAATTTCATATCACCAACAAATACACCATTTTCGTAATTATAAATCTTTCTAATCTATTTATCATTAAAAATAATATGTTCCATTAACGTTTATCCAACTTTTAGGTGTTTGATGTAAAAAGATATAAAATCTTTTCCCATAGTGCAGTTCGCTATTGTTCCATTTCGCGCCATCACCTCTCATATGTAGCGCAGTTTTCAAGCAGACAAGTCAATCGTTTCTTCTGCTAGCCACAACAGTTTCAATGTGAGTACATGCTCTTGGCTCATAGTGTTTTGCTTTTATGTTCGCAATAGGTTAGAGGTGTTAGAAAGGCCGTGTTTTGTAATATTTCATTCATAACATTCAAGCACAAGCGAGAGGGTCATCCTCACAAGATTCACAACAACTTGTGTGTAGTCCACGTGCTTTTAGTATTATTAATCCTAGTCTTTGTTTCAACATATTTTAATGCGAGTGAATTGTAAATTATTCACTGAAATTGTTGTTATTTGTAGAATAGTTTTGTATGACCATTATGGGTCGAAACAAGCAAGTTTTTCTTTGTTCGTGATGATCACAAAGAGTTACCTCCCTTCCCTCGTTGTGCAGTGTTTTGTTTACAAATGTTTCTGATTACCTCTCCTCGATTATATTCATAAACTATGCCATTTCTATGCACAGTTGTTAGAATTATATTGTATTTTACTGCATAATAACGTTTGGTTATTATCGTACTAAGTATAATTATTGTTTTGATATTAGGACTAGTTGGTCCGTGCCCTGGGTCATGTGACCACTGACCGTTGCTGAAAGGAGTGTTCTCCTGGGGGTGAGTTAAAGGGGCAGTTCTGTACATCCTCATTTTCATAATTATTAACATTAATTGCATTTTGTAATTCTCAGCCGTAAGCGTAACACGTCTCATAGGATATTTTGTATTGTAATAAGATTCATGTGTAGAGATGGGTTTGAATGTTACTGATATTTTCAGCCATGTTAATTAATCAACCTCAGTTCATGTACATTTCATCTATTGTTCAAAAAGTCAAGAGTGATGTTATATTATTGATTGATCATATGTAATACTTTTGCTGGTCAACATCAATAAGTAGTAATTATCATGTCTATTGTATTTGAATTATAGTATGATTTGTTGATAAGAGTATGTATCTCGGCATGTCCTGACAAACTGCCTTGTCTTTTGTTGTAGGTTTTTCGTTACATGGATTCATCCATCCACAATGAACAATAAAGTCTCTATAGAAGATCAAAACTCTCTGTATTCCTTACCCCGCTTACACTCCTACCTGAAACGACAATGGCTACCTAATCGCCGTCTTTCCGACAGAACCGTCAGAAATCGCTTAAGAGCTGTAGGCCTGAGGTTCAGAAGAGTAATCAAACGCCCTCTACTGGCAGATGACCATCAGAGGCTCCGTTTGGCATGGTGTCTGGCTCGACGTGCGTAGAATCTGAGGACATGGCGAAAAATTCACTGGTCAGATGAAAGTCGTTTTCTGCTCCCATGATTGAAAGTTGGACCTGGTTACCATACGAGGCAACCTTACAGGTGAACTGTACATCCGAAATGTCCTGGAACCAGTTGTTGTCCCCCATTTTGATAACCACCCACTGGCCACAAGACCTCAGTTCATGGATGACAATGACAGACCCCATCGTTCAAGGGCAACTGCTCAACTTTGCCTTGGCCTGCAATGAGTCCAGATCTGAATCCGTTGGAGCACATTTGGGACAATCTTGGTTGTATACAGGCATTAGAGCCTACTGTAGCGAATCTACGTGAATTGGAAGCAGCCTTGCATAGGAAGTGGCAGCAGTTGCCCCGGGAGCTGATCCGGCGTCTGACTGGAAGCATGCGACGCAGGGTTGAGGCTGTCATTCAAGCTCATGGAGGGTTTCCCCGCTATTGAATATTTTGACATACAGATGTCATCCACAGACCTTAAGCAATATTTTTATGAAGCATGTGCAGAATTCTATAATGGCATGAACTCTGCAGCTCCATACGTAAAGGAGTATTGTTTTCAGGTGAAAATAGCACCCGTGTTTGCACAACAATATCATGAATTAAATATCATATCAACTCACTAAAGTGGCTGTTCCTTGTTGTTTGTGGGTCGTTCGTACAGATCACAATCGTTTAGCTCATCTCATTGCGTAGATTATTTCATGTGGTTCTTACTTTCATCACTGAAAAATTATCAGGGGGTGCTTAACTTTACTCCAGGTGTATAGATTCTAATGTCGTTGTCAAGTAAGTGATCACTGCGTCAAAGTAAAGACAGCAGAACTTTGTTACACACGCTTTGTCTAATGACTCCTAAACGGCCTCTAAAATAACCCGCCCCATGCTGTTATCAGTATATGGGACATCTGTGAACGAAAAAATCTTTATTCATATAATACTGACTGTGTATGCAGATACGTAATCTACATCAATGTGAAGGCAGTCTAAAGGCTCATAAACGGCCTATAAAATGTGTTCAGTATATGGAACATCCATAACTTAAGGTGATTATCACATACATTCAAAATAATACAAAACATTTACACCTCCCTCAACTAGTAGCTGCTAATACAATCTACAATATAACCAGAGAAAGCAATATTAATTAAACGAAATAAACATAAAAAGATTAATGTTACCATATTTAAGCCAAAAAGCTCAACGAGTATGAAGCCGCCCATCATATGTTAACTAAACAGACAAAGGACAAGTCACTGAAATAGTTTTAATCCATTGTGATCAATGGGTGACGTATATTTGAAAAATAAACGGTAATGATTCCCTTACTCATTGTGGCTTTCGCGGCGATTTGCGGCACGGGGTTTGTACTTGAAATGTGGCTTCGTTATTTTTCAAATGTGGGTTTCCCGGGCGGTCACCATGACTCTTAACCGGCCTATTAAATGACCTTTGTTCTAGAGGTATTATGCAATGTCACCAATACCTGATTCAATGTGCTCACACCAAGCTAGTGACAGGTCGAAAGCTAGTGACAGCCTACTTGCTGCGACATGCATAGTGTGTACACAGGGGCAACCGTCTGTATTGTGAACTACCACACACAGAGACGGGGGGTGGGGGTGTATGAGGGGAAGGGGTGTGAACGAGGTGAATTATATGATGTGGTTACTAAATGCGCAGATACAAACCTACTGTTTCTTAATCAAGCAGATTGCAACCAACTGTGGCTTTAATGCAGATCAAAATACCTGAATGTACAACGACAGAGACAATATTTAAACACGCGGAATGCAACCTACTCTGTTATATGTATATAACGTACAAATTAACACCAACTTATACAACCGAACCATTGTAACATGAAGACAGCGTACTGTTGATATAATACTCAGGGCGGATACAGCCTTCAGAGAAAAGGGGTGCACACTTTTGAGAAAGAGGGGTGCTCTCATTCCACGAGGTTTCATGGTCATTTAATAAAAATTCAGGAAAAAAGGGGGAGGGGGTGCGCACCCCTGCACCCCCATTCCACCCCCCTCGCTGGATCCGCCTGTGATACTAGTTGACTCCATGTTGCAGCCATAGCGTATTACATTTTGCAGCCTTCATGTGGGGGTTGGGAATACGAGATTCGAACTCACGACTGATGAGTGTGGGAACGTCTGAAGAAGGTATAACTCGCAACTTAAACATCTATTGCTAAGCCCCCGTCTGCGACATTCCAATGGCTCGTTCGCTGATAATCTTGACAGATGTGCAATCGTGACGACTACATACACTCCTCACACAAAAATAAGCAACGAGTATTTTCAGTGTTATATCTTTATCAATCTCGATTGCGATTTTTGCTGACATGTTACTGAATTGTAAATATTCAAAGAATACATAACCTTTAGTGACTGTCAAATTGATTTATCTGATAACATTGACAACATCACCCGAACACAACCACCCTCAGAAACAACATGCACAATGTGTGGCATGAATGTGCTCCACTCTTCACACATGCACCCTGATCGGTGTAAACCTACCTGTAATCATTCCTCTGGTACAACAAGCGGGTCCTAACTTCATTAGTGATAATGCCCGTCCATGGATGATAATGCCTGAGAAAGAGTTGTTAACGATGTTGATAATGCCTGAGAAAGAGTTGTTAACGATGTTGCTTAGATCAACAACAGCACACATGTGGACTGGCATGCAAGGTCACCTGATCTTAGCTTGGGACATTTACGGTCTCCATGTTCACCCCAAGACTCTGGATGTACATGAACAGGCGTTACAGAAAGAATGGCAGAACATTCCACAACAGCAACTTTTAAGGCTCATAAGGTCAATGGAAAGACGTGTAGAAGCTTGCATTCGTGCTCATGATGGTCATACGCGTTACTGAACACTGCTTCACTGTACACAACTGACTTCAACTGTAACGTTAACATCAATGCAGCACATTTTTCACGACTGTTTCACAGGTACATGCTTTTGATGATTTGTAAGTCTATTGTTGCTTAATACCATTTCATTTCATTTTGTTCATCGTGTGTACATATGTGTCACCTTTCTATTGCATCATTCCATGATTTGCAATTTCGATAAATGATAATGTAATGAGACTAAAAATTTGTGTTGCTTAATTTTTGTGAGGAGTATATGTACGTATTACTTTGTAAGTACACGTGGGTTTATTTGCACCATGGAATGCTGGAACAATCTATAACACTAACCATCCTATCTGACAAGTTAATACTAAATATGAGACAATTACAGAGTATCATCAATTAAATATGAATATTGTTTATCTGGCGCTCTTATAACACGGTAGAACGACTGTCTCGGTTACAGTGCATGGAGCCTATGGTATACAGAAGGTGTGTTGGGCCTATGCTTAATTTCTGGAGCTGGGGCAATCTATTACTCTCACATACTTTACTCTCCAGGGTCTGGGAGGCAGACCTTGGCCACTCCACACATGTACAAGACGTGTGCATGACATGCACTTATTTTAGCTGACTCACTCTGTAAACATGGATAACCGGCAGTGTTATAAATCCGTCAGTTGTGTGAATGTGACACTCCACAGCTGTACTCAGTCTCGCTATCTCCTATCAGGTTTTAGACAGGCTGGAAACTAGCGGACGACGATGTGGGATTTTGGAATTACAACAGTTGCCTTATTTCTGGTCGTGGTACTGGTAGTGTTATGGCTGTCAATGCGGCGCCCACCTGGACTTCCCCCCGGCCCCCGTCTCCTTCCGTTCTTGGGGAACGCCCTGTCCTTGGACTCTGATCCCCGGGTCTTGTACAAGAACCTCCGACAGAAGTATGGCGACATTTTCAGTCTGTATGTTTTCCACAAGCCTCTCATTGTCCTCAACGGCTACAACGTTATCAAAGAAGCCATTGTCAAGAACGCCGACGTCTTCTCCGACAGACCGCGATCCTTTGTGACCGATTTCTTCTCAAAGGGAAAAGGTGCGTTTTCTTTATATTTTAGCCAAACTGAAGGTGTTTTTATAGTGATACTAACCATTGAACCACACTCCTGATCCCATTTATAACATGGCAGCCACGACATCCACATTGAAGACGTTAAATGTGCCAATAACTACCATTGCTGGAAGCAGCGTCAAATCAAGAACATTGTATGCAGAATGTGTTTGGTTGTGTCATTTAGCTTTTTGTACGGCATTGTCCATAATCGTTGATGAAAGTGAACACTTCTGTGTACAGGAACACAAATAATGTGCATTCACTGTTGACACGATGTAGGGGATTGGGAAAGCCGAAGTCCATGCAGTAAGCTTAAAGAGGGCACCTGAAAGGACAAAACAGGGTGTTTAACATCTAGCATCAGTTACCCTAGTGATGCGAAATGGTTATGCATGAACAGACAAGGAATGTTCTGGACATAACTCTTTTATTTTGTAAATAGACTTTACTGTGATTGTAAATAACTCTCGAAAAAATGTTTCCATTCATGTTTACACCCGTTGTTACCTTTATGCATTTCCATACTATCGTAGATGGTTCGCACGTGTATAGAATTACCACCTGCCCCACTATACAGATAACCCATGTCATACCTTGGCTGCACTATACAGATGGAATATATCATACCTTGGCTGCACTATACAGGTGACCCACGTTATACCTTGGCTGCACTATACAGCTGGCCCATATCATACCTTGGCTGCACTATACAGCTCACCCATGTCATACCTTGGCTGCACTAAACAGCTGACCCATGTCATAACTTGGCTGCACTATACAGCTGACCCGTGGCATTCCTTTGCAGCACTATACAGCTGACCCATGGCATACCTTTGCGGCACTATACAGCTGACCCGTGCCATAACCTGGTGGCACTATACAACTGACCTATGGCAATGCATACATACAAAGAATATAGCGTGAAACAACAAAAATGTGATAGAATTAAGAATTGTATTCTAAAATGAACTAATTACAATGACGGTATAAAACAGCGTGGCAATACAAATTCAATATAACTTTGATGTATTAGCAGTGATTGTAGCAACAAAGATAGTGATGCTAAGATTCACATCGCGCGAACAGTGGTGAAGCTTTCAAAATGGGCCAAGGCTGAGTATCCAGGGTGAAAAACGATCGCCATACATCTGCTGGTCTTGAACCGTGATACGTCATATGTGACGTCATATTTAAGGTGACCAGGACCAGATTGAGACCCGCTTCGTGTACATGAAAAGATTGCTCCAATTCTTCAGCCAGCACTTGCACGTCCCAGTGTAGGCCCAGAACCTTTCACGCTAGTATTGGCTCTTAATAGATTAACCAGGGTGCCGTTGTACAAAGCAACCGTAGCGCTACGCTAGCCGTAAGTCTATGTTAAGGTAATGGGAGTTACGGTCACCTTAGCGCTAAGACCGCTTTGTAAAACGGCACCCAGGTCACCACCGTCCTAAACTGAGTCTTAACAGAAACAACGTGATACAAACACAACACTGTTCTACAATGTCTACAAACACTGCCAGATTTATTCCACGAAATACAGCTGAATTCTGTTGAACTGTATTTTTCCAAACAGGAGTAGTCGGAACCTCCGGGGACTTGTGGCATGAACAGAGACGATTTGCTCTCAATGCTCTGCGAGAGTTTGGAATGGGAAAAACCATCATGGAGGACAAAATACACGAGGAAATTGCTCAGTTTATGGTGGCCCTGGAGGAAAAGAAAGGCCGGGGTTTCAACATAGAGCGTCTTTTGCAGAATGCCGTATCAAATGTCATCTGTTCCGTTGTCTTTGGCAAACGTTTTGAATATACCGACCATGTCTTCATCACATTTCTGAAAGCATTGGATGATTTTTTTAAAAATAGCGCAGCATCTGGAATACTAAACGTTTTTCCTGCTGTGCGATATTTGCCTGGAGACCCATTCAAGTTCAGAAAATCAATGGACAACATAGATATTGTGGATAATCTACTGATTAAACCTTTCATTAAGGATCACTTAAACGATCACGATGATGAAAATCGGGACGATTTCATCCATGTATACTTGAAGGAGATGCGACGTCGCCAACAGAAACAAGAAACAACTACGTTAGACTGTAAGTGTGTTTTGTTATTTAACGATGTTCATGGAATGTACATTATCCTTTCCACGACAGGGAGATTCGTTGGCTATTTACTTTTAAAGGGTTGTTTTCTAGATTTGTTCAATAGGTTGAATGTGAAGAATTTAATACAAATAACTGGCACATCATTTCTGCTAAGGATGTAATGAATTGTGTATATATGTAGCTATTGCATTCAATAATCCATATTGTTTTACTCATGTTATTTAAGCATGACTTTGATTTGGTTTTTGGTTTTTACTTAAGAATTATATTTGTCAAAACGTATAGTTGGTTTTGTGAACATCTCTTAAATTGACAGACTGAGGACGCTGAAGTTTCCTTTAGAATCTACACTGAATCTACACTGACCTATATACATGGTTGATTCTGTTAATGCATTTCCACATTTCAACTAGTATTTCGTAGGCATGTAATTGTAATGTTTCCGGTTTTATATGGGTCATGTTACATCTGTCACGTGAACTTACACTAAAGATTACATTCGTGTTGGCAGTGGAGAATCTGGCGCAGATTATTACTGATCTGTTTACTGGAGGCTCGGAGACGACGTCCACCACTATACGCTGGGCGCTGGTCTACTTCCTGAACTACCCGGATGTACAAGAGAAGTGCTTCCAAGAGATTCTGGAAAACGTCGGTCAGAGCAGACGACCCTCCATGAAGGACAAGACGAACCTTCCTTACGTGGAGGCCACCATTATGGAAACCTTGAGATACGCTGATATTGCACCTATTGGTATTCCTCACACAGTTCCACATGATGTACAGTTCAGGGGATTCACCTTCCCACAAGGCGTCACAGTCATATTGAACCTTGATTCAGTCCTCCAAGACGCGAATGTATGGGGAGACCCGCAAAACTTTCGGCCGGACCGTTTCCTCGATGACGCAGGCAAGATTCAGAAGAGGGAGGAATTTATCCCCTTTTCTTTGGGTGAGTCACCTACAAACTCGAGATATGGTAAGCAATAGACCTGTAACCACATGTACATATACATGCACACGCACACACACGCACACATACACATACACGCACGCAAACGCACACGCACGCACATACAGATGTGCATACATACATGCACGCACGCACGCACACACGCACGCACACACACATACATACATACAGTAATGACACTGTACCTTTGTTTTTCATATTTCAAGGACGAAGGGTTTGCCTGGGGGAGTCAATGTCCCGGATGGAGCTCTTCCTCTTCCTCACCACCATGATTCAGAGATTCAAGTTCGGCCCAGTGAACGGGGAAAAGCCTCCAATGGAAGGAATACTGGGTTTATCATATTCGCCAAAGGAATTCAAACTAAACGTTATCCCCCGAAACTAATATTGTTCGGATCATCACAATGTTAAAAAGAACACAATGCCTATGTAGCCGTGAAGATCCGTGTTAGAATTGGTCTTCAGTAACCCATGCTTGTCGTAAGAGGCGACTAACAGCATCGGGTGATCATCGTCTCCCAATTGCGTGATGTTGATCACTGGATTGTCTGGTGCAGGCTCGACCATTAACTAATATCGCTGAGTGCGGAGTTAAACAACCTAGATTCTATGAGTTCTCCAACATCGTGATTTTTTGTTTGTATCTAAATGTTTAAATCAAAGATATCAAATGTTTTGGGAATCTTATTTAACATAAAAAAAATTGTATCAAATGAATAAAATCAATAAGCATATAAGTATGATTTTTTTGTTACGGTAAGGACAGGGTAGAGTAACGGCTATGACAAAGAAGAACACGGCTGTGATAGGCCATTACGGTGGTGACATTATATACCATCACAAATGTCACTGCCGTAACATGCCGTCTTTTACCTGTCTTTTACATGACAATGATCTATGGTGAATGCGGTCGCTTCCCACTTTATCTAGAAGCACAGATAAAAGTTATCAAATACTGGGTAAAGCTCTTGAATATGCCTGCATCAAGATTTCCTAAGAAATGTTATAACATGATGTATTTGTTTGACACCAACGGAAAATCAAAATGGGTAACGAATGTTAAAAAATTTACTAAATCATTGTGGTTTTAGTGATGTATTTTTGTCACAAAAGATTACCTGCCCAAAGTCATTTTATAATGCTTTATCGCAAAGATTAAAAGATATGTACATTCAGACCTGGAACTCATCTTTAATACTGTCGCCCAAATCCACTTTTTACAGTACTTTTAAATCTTTTTTCCATACAGAGCAATACCTACACGATATTAATCTTAGAAAATTCCACGTTTCATTATCCAGATTTAGATGCTCTTCACATGATCTTATGATCAAGAAGGGCAGATATTATAATATTCCAAGAGAAAACAGATTGTGCAAATTTTGTGCACTAAATGTAATTGAAGATGAGTTCCACTTTTTGCTGGTATGTCCTTACTATGCTGATTTAAGGACAAAATATATACCACAATATTACTATTCACATCCTACCATGTTTAAATTTAATTTGATAATGAACTCTAATAATACAACTTATATTCGTAAACTTGGTATGTATATCCACCATGCTTTTGAACAAAGAAAATAACGTTTGCAAACATTGTGATTGTATGCCATTATTGTTTTTATATTTTGTACTATAGGCCTGTGGCCTCTTCAGTAGTGGAATAAAGAGATTTGACAATGTCACTGATAGTTGACAATTGATATGTACAGAAATATAATCAAACATTCACAGAGGGGATGGCGTCACTTGTACACAGAGTGTCTCCATTAAAATACATGTACAAACTCAAGATATTGTTTCAAATGATAGACATATGTTGCAAAGTTTATAATGACAACATGGTATGTGTCCCGCACTAGGGATCATGTGAACTGTGTATCTGCACCTTGGAGAGCTGACAACATGGTATGTGTCCCGCACTAGGGATCATGTGAACTGTGTATCTGCACCTTGGAGAGTTGACAACATGGTATGTGTCCCGCACTAGGGATCATGTGAACTGTGTATCTGCACCTTGGAGAGCTGACAACATGGTATGTGTCCCGCACTAGGGATCATGTGAACTGTGTATCTGCACCTTGGAGAGCTGACAACATGGTATGTGTCCCGCACTAGGGATCATGTGAACTGTGTATCTGCACCTTGGAGAGCTGACAACATGGTATGTGTCCCGCACTAGGGATCATGTGAACTGTGTATCTGCACCTTGGAGAGTTGACAACATGGTATGTGTCCCGCACTAGGGATCATGACAACATGGAACTGTGTATCTGCACCTTGGAGAGTTGACAACATGGTATGTGTCCCGCACTAGGGATCATGTGAACTGTGTATCTGCACCTTGGAGAGTTGACAACATGGTATGTGTCCCGCACTAGGGATCGTGTGAACTGTGTATCTGCATGTTGGAGAGTTGACAACATTTCGTCGATCTTCCAACATTTCAAAAATTACATAGGTTTCAACATCAAGTAGATCAATCAGAGATGAGAAAAAGTTATTTCGGAGAGGTAATAAGTTTTCACAGTGTAGTATCACATGGTTGTCATAATCTTGTTACATAGCAAACATTCTTTTGAAACTTTATTTCGTGATGAAATTTTAAAACATAATTGCAAGGCTGTTCTGTGTTCAGGCTATAAAAATGTTCTAAAGTATGTGATATGTCAGTGATGTGTGAGCTCGCATGTAAGGAGACAGTCCTGCATTAAGTGATACTTTGTTACGCCACATTTGTTCCTCGTATTCTTGTACTTGTTTGTTTACAATTCGTCTCCACTGGTGTTTGGTGGGAAATGAACCACTGTATAAATAAGTATAAATACGTAGAAGTAGTTTGTAAGATTGTATTTGCACAAAACAGACTGAAGATCTCCACAAATAGTTGATTTTCGGCGCGGAATAGCCATGGAAGCACAGAATATGTGTTTCGTGAGATTATCACAACTAGTGTTGCATAAAGAGCCAAAGAACTGGAGATTACTTGTAGCCAATGTGTATTACTTTACATTTGCAAATCAGAAATGAAAGGAATTGTTGGCTTGTTGGCCATTTTAAGCAATGCATATAACATTTCAAAACTCATTAGCCATGTCATATTGAAAAACTAGATATTTTAATATATATACATTAAATGATTTCATCTTTGTTTCATATTTTCTTTTCAAAATGACTTTACAAATTTCATACCGGTAGTGACGCAATTTCATGAAATTTCTAATTAGAAGGATAAAATATGAAAAATGAAATGTCGTTAAGCTTGCATAATGTATGTTTTGTACATTCAGAATACTATGACCGTAGTCAACAACATTTCATGGTAAAGCAAGCAAACAAAACTTACAATTTTTACCTAAATGAAATATGCACGAAATTTGAGAATGCCTCAATGACATATCTATTCACTGAATAGAAACAAATTGCCACCACAATACGCTGGATGCTGATCTACCCGGGTGTACAAGAGAAGTGCTGCCAAGAAATCCGGGGAAAACGTAGGCCAGAGTAGACAGTCGTCCATGAAAGACTAGACGAACCTTCCCAACGAACAGGCCACCATTATGGAAGTGTTGAGATACGCCAATATTGATCCCCTGAGTGTCCCCCACACTGTTCCCATGATGCTCAGATCCGAGGTTTCACCTTCCTTAAAGGTGTCTTTATCATACCCAACCTAGATTCGAACAAAAACGAACATGGGGGGGGAAGAAACTATATGTTGGGGGGGGGGCGCCGGCGGATACCTTCAGAACTGACTGTTTACATGACAAAGAGGGGAAATTACCAAAGAAACAGTTAATTATGACGCTTACTATTGCCTCCCGGTCGTACAGAGATTAGCTGGTTGATCAGATCAGTATGTACCTTGGTGAGCCAATGGTGCTCTTCTTATTCCTTACTGGTATGGTTTAGATATTCAAGATAAGCCATACGTCAAGTAGGAAAGGTCTAGTCAACCTCTTCTCTCTTTTTTGTAGCCTGTAGGCACAGTCAACCTTCCAGAAACTGTCCCGTCATGAAACTTCTCCATCCACCAAATCTATCATGCTTGTAACTAACCACTCATGGCTATGAAAACAACACTTTATGGCAGAATGGTTCCCGCGGTCTGTGGTAACAACATAAACGGCCTTGCATTTAAATAGTCAGTAGGTTAATTATGACGCTTACTATTGCCTCCCGTTCGTACAGAGATTAGCTGGTTGATCAGATCAGTATTTGCCTTGGTGAAGCAATGGTGCTCTTCTCATTCCTTACTGGTATGGTTAGATGTTCAAGATAAGCCATACGTCAAGTCGGAAAGGTCGAGTCGATCTCTTCTCACCTTTGTATCCTGTAGGCACAGTCAACCTTCCAGAAACAGCTATGATGCAGTATAAACCAACATACACTGATAAATGTTTCAGCTTTATAAACGAATAACAACATACACTGATAAATGTTTCAGCTGACAAAAGAAACGAATAACAGATTTGGTTTCAGCAGCATGAGCTATGTGCCAATGACTCAACCAAGACCTACGTAAGCCGTTAGTCGCTAATGAATGAACAAAATTCATCTATCAAAATGTGAATTATCTTATAAACATCTATTCTCTTATAAAAAACAACCCCTCGTAAAGGAACTGCCACGGTCTTTATCAAAGATCAGCGATGGTAATCTATATTCTTGGTATGATTAGTTTGAAAACTGATATTACGATTGACAAGGTATGTATGAATCCGAGGTAATTTGGAGTGATTGGTTAACTACGGGCCATGTGACGACGGTTACAAAGGACGTTTGACATAATATCAGTCGTTAATATGTCTCGTCCACGGTCGAATATTTATTGGCTGCCACACATATCAGTATGTGTGTCGATACTGCTTCTTTCATTTTTTATCTTCCAGTCAGTTTATATTGATATGTTTGTTACGAAGTAGGAATACATTTGAAAACAATATTCCCGAGTGGTGAGTGAAAGCTTTTACAATTTTTCAGAAGCCTTATTCACCTACTTGGTTGCAAAATTTAAATATTTATTAAACTTAGGTCCAGATGGAAGTCACAAATAAGGTTACCACACACCATCATTAAATTTTATTTTCTTAGTTTATTATTTATGGCATCAATGTTTATGAATTTGGGTTGAATCATAACAAGACCTTGGAAGGTCAAGGGTCAAACAAAAATACGTAAAATGAGGATATTTGTCATTTCATTGCCTGATCTTTTAGTATGACGCGGCCATGGATCGAACCCAACCTTCCACTCTCCGGACAGATGATCTACCCACTGGATCATGGAGGCGGTCTGACATTGACATAAACACTCACATTCAACAATTAAACCAGTCCTGCCATTTTTACAGTGCCAAAACAAGAATGCATTAGGGAAGAGGTGCCTGTTGTGAATCTGTCATTGTTTAGCGCGCTGGAGTGGAATAATTAGTTTGTGTGAGTAGTTACATAGGGCCACCTCTGCGCCGAGTACTGTGAAACACAGGTATCCTTGCTCCCACTAGCCAAGCCCCTGAATGTACCTGTAGCTATAGACACGGCCTCTGTGTTGGCTTTACAACAGCTCAAGGTCATACGCCATGTAAACAGAACATTAACATCAAGCGTCGTATGAGTATTTACCTGGCAAAAGATAAGAGTCTCTTATAACAATGTCTTGTTGTTTGAGCAACAAAACAAAGTAATAGTCTCTTAATGAGATGCAGCCTTCTACGAAATAGTACTTTACACACCATATGTTATCTGATGTTTTAGTATACGAGTGTCTGATTATTTGTTTTTCTGATGTCTAATGACGCCCAGGCTATATGAAGATGGTCTTTAAATAACGTCGTCGTCTGGATCAGACAATCCAGTGATTGACGCCAGGCATTGCGTTACACTTCACCGAACAACCCTAGCAACCCAATTGCGTTACAACCTCTTTAAACTTGCATGTGTTGCTGGAGACAAATGCTACCCCGATCAATTACGGGACGCAACTTTTGTGAATTCATGCATGGAACTATTTACATTAGGATAGAAGTCGAAATAAAGTTGCCTGTACCTGAGCATTGTGTTAGTGAGTAAAACGGGACAGACCTATAAACAGGTCCACAGAAGGGCGTGTCATGGCTGATTATAAGCCCTCGAATCTGAAGCAGGTGAACCAATGTACTAGGTCATATACCACCAGCGACGATCAAAACTCTGGGATTATATTACATGCAGTGCCCCTTCAGGTCAAACAGGTGCTCGCTAAACTCCGAACAATGAATACTCGGGGTCATAACTAAAACCCTATATCATAATACAGGAAAGCTCTTTTGGTTGGATTGTTTTTAAATGCTGGCCAGACCAACAGAAGTATGTACTGCTTTCTATACAGACAGTGTTTCTCAACATCACGAAAAAATTAATAAGTCTACAATCAGAACAATTTTAAAACCAAAATCCTTCAAGTGTTAGGTTTGCGTATGTCTACAAAGACAAATTGCCAGTGTATGACTGCTGATTTTATACCCTCTAGCATTACACTATGCACGACATGATTGTAAACACAACCATATACAGGCTACTTCAGAGAGTTAAACCACAAATAACTACAACGCACTGCATAGATAACATAACAAAGGCCAAAGACGGCTATCAGGTGTTGGCGACAGTATCGTGTAACGAGTGGAAAACTGCACACTGCACTGTAGGTAAGGTTCAGGGACAAGTGGAGGTATTAGCTGAGTTAAAGCTGATTTGGGCAGCATTCCACTTATGTCACGTGTGTCAGATTAATGTAGAAGGAAAGTGTGAAGTCAAGCAGAGCTCAGACGTTTACGTTTACTCGTTTTGGTGAAAGAAACAGGTGTGGTGCAGACAAACCTAGAAACGAACTTGTGGCAAACCTGGTGTGTTCAAGAGACGCACAGTGAATTAGACTGGGCCACATCTTGATATGATACTATCACAGAAACAGAGTTTAGAATTCAAACATTAAAAACATGAACAGCACAATGTTTGTATCAGTTGTAAATGAGAAACTCCGGATTCAGGAAGAATGATGACAATTTTATGGATATACAACTTCTTTTATTCGGTGAAGGGCGACGTTTCGACATATACACCTGGGAAAAGTGAAGCACCCCTGATATAACGAGTTAGAACATATTACAATAATAATCAAACTGTATGGGAATAATGATTATGGCAAGAATGGTGTTCCATCGTAAGAATGGTGACCATTGATGCATGATGTTGACGTCACAGTTGGCCGTGTCATGCACGTGCAGCATGCCTTCCATGCATCCCAAAATGCTGTATGTTCATGCATCAAATATGGGTATTTAAACCTGCTGACATAAACAGTTAAAGCATTCCCTGTTAACATGGCACGAAGGCGGATATCTGAGGTACAAAGATGTCAAATTATTGGAATTCATTCCACAGGGATGTCTTACAAAGCTTTTGGGCGTCAACTGGGCTACCACTACACAGTATTCAGTCGACTGGTGAGAAGACATGCTGTAACCCATTCCGTTATGGACCTGCCACGATCAGGACGTCCCCCTGTGACATCACAGCGTGAGAACAGGGCACTACTGCGATTAGTTCGACGTCAGCCGTTTGCAACGAGCTCCTACCTGAAACGACAATGGCTACCTAATCGTCGTCTTTCCGACAGAACCGTCAGAAATCGCTTAAGAGCTGTAGGCCTGAGGTCCAGAAGAGTAATCAAACGCCCTCTACTGGCAGATGACCATCAGAGGCTCCGTTTGGCATGGTGTCTGGCTCGACGTGCGTAGAATCTGAGGACATGGCGAAAAATTCACTGGTCAGATGAAAGTCGTTTTCTGCTCCCATGATTGAAAGTTGGACCTGGTTACCATACGAGGCAACCTTACAGGTGAACTGTACATCCGAAATGTCCTGGAACCAGTTGTTGTCCCCCATTTTGATAACCACCCACTGGCCACAAGACCTCAGTTCATGGATGACAATGACAGACCCCATCGTTCAAGGGCAGTGACTGCTTACCTCCAGAACAACGCAATTACAACTTTGCCTTGGCCTGCAATGAGTCCAGATCTGAATCCGTTGGAGCACATTTGGGACAATCTTGGTCGTATATAGGCATTGGAACCTCCAGTAGCGAATCTACGTGAATTGGAAGCAGCCTTGCATAGGGAGTGGCAGCAGTTGCCCCGGGAGCTGATCCGGCGTCTGACTGGAAGCATGCGACGCAGGGTTGAGACTGTCATTCAAGCTCATGGAGGGTTCTCCCACGCTATTGAACATTTTGACATACAGATGTCATCTACAGACCTTAAGCAATGTTTTTAGGAAGCATGTGCAGAATTCCATAATGGCATGAACTCTGCAGCTCCATACGTAAAGGAGTATTGTTTTCAGGTGAAAATAGCGCCCGTGTTTGCACAACAATATCATGAATTAAATATCATATCAACTCACTAAAGTGGCTGTTCCTTGTTGTTTGTGGGTTGTTCGTACAGATCACAATCGTTTAGCTCATCTCATTGGGTAGATTATTTCATGTGGTTCTTACTTTCATCACTGAAAAATTATCAGGGGGTGCTTAACTTTTCTCCAGGTGTATAGATTCTAATGTCGTTGTCAAGCAAGTAATCACTTGCTTGACAACGACATTAGAATCTATGTCGAAACGTCGCCCTTCACAGAATAAAAGAAGTTGTATATCCAAAAAATCGTCATCATTCTTCATCAACTCAACTTCTAAAATGCCCACCAAAGAAGTCCGGATTCATGCATTACCCAATTACTGATTCTGTGCGTAGATGTGTTATCTGCGTCAAAGTAAAGACAGCAGAACTTTGTTACACACGCTTTGTCTAATGACTCCTAAACGGCCTCTAAAATGACCCGCCACATACTGTTATCAGTATATGGGACATCTGTGAACGAGAAAATCTTTATTCATATAATACTGACTGTGTATGCAGATACGTAATCTACATCAATGTGAAGGCAGTCTAAAGGCTCATAAACGGCCTATGCAACGTTTTCAGTATATGGAACATCCATAACTTAAGGTGATTATCACATACATTTGAAATAATACAACATTTTACACCTCCCTCAACTAGTAGCTGATAACACAATCTACAATATAACCAGAGAATGCAATATTAATAAAACGAAATAAACATAAAAAGATTAATGTTATCACATGTAAGCCAAAAACCTCAACGAGAATAAAGAAGCCGCCCATCATATGTTAACTAAACAAACAAAGGACAAGTCTCTGAAACAATTTTAATGCATTGTGATCAATTGGTGACGCTTATTTGAAAAAACGGTATTGATTCCCTTACTCATTGTGGTTTTCGCGGCGATTCGCGGCACGGGGTTTGTACCTGAAATGTGGCTTCGTTATTTCTCAAATGTGGGTTTCCCGGGCGGTCACCATGACTCTTAACCGGCCTATAAAATGACCTTTGTTCTAGAGGTATTATGCAATGTCACCAATACCTGATTCAATGTGCTCAAACCAAGCTAGGTCGAAACGTTCTTGAGTTGTGACAGCCTACTTGCTGCGACATGCATAGTGTGTACACAGGGGCAACCGTCTGTATTGTGAACTACCACACACAGAGACGGGGGGTGGGGGTGTATGAGGGGAAGGGGTGTGAACGAGGTGAAGATATGATGTGGTTATTAAATGCGCAGATACAAACCTACTGTTTCTTAATCAAGCAGATTGCAACCAACTGCGGCTTTAATGCAGATCAAAATAACTGAATGTACAACGACAGAGACAATATTTAAACACGCGGAATGCAACCTACTCTGTTATATATATATAACGTACAAATTAACACCAACTTATACATACAACCGAACCATTGTAACATGAAGACAGCGTACTGTGGATATAATACTCAGGGCGGATACAGCCTTTTGAGAAAGGGGGTGCACACTTTTGAGAAAAGGGGTGCTCATTCTATGGTCATTTAATAAAAATTCAGGAAAAAAGGGGGAGGGGGTGCGCACCCCTGCACCCCCATTCCACCCCCCTCTCTGGATCCGCCTGTGATACTAGTTGACTCCATGTTGCAGCCATAGCGTATTACATTTTGCAGCCTTCATGTGGGGGTTGGGAATACGAGATTCGAACTCACAACTGATGAGTGTGGGAATGTCTGAAGAAGGTATAACTCGCAACTTACACATCTATTGCTAAGCCCCCGTCTGCGACATTCCAATGGCTCGTTCGATGCTGATAATCTGGACAGATGTGCAATCGTGACGACTACATACACTCCTCACACAAAAGTAAGCAACGAGTATTTTCAGTGTTATATCTTTATCAATCTCGATTGCGATTTTTGCTGACATGTTACTGAATTGTAAATATTCAAAGAATACATAACCTTTAGTGACTGTCAAATTGATTTATCTGATAACATTGACAACATCACCCGAACACAACCACCCTCAGAAACAACATGCAAAATGTGTGGCATGAATGTGCTCCACTCTTCACATATGCACCCTGATCAATGTAAACCTACCTGTAATCATTCCTCTGGTACAACAAGCGGGTCCTAACTTCATTAGTATGGATGATAATGCCCGTCCATGGATGATAATGCCTGAGAAAGAGTTGTTAACGATGTTGATAATGTCTGAGAAAGAGTTGTTAACGATGTTGCTTAGATCAACAACAGCACACATGTGGACTGGCATGCAAGGTCACCTGATCTTAGCTTGGGACATTTACGGTCTCCATGTTCACCCCAAGACTCTGGATGTACATGAACAGGCGTTACAGAGAGAATGGCAGAACATTCCACAACAGCAACTTTAAAGGCTCATAAGGTCAATGGAAAGACGTGTAGAAGCTTGCATTCGTGCTCATGATGGTCATACGCGTTACTGAACACTGCTTCACTGTACACAACTGACTTCAACTGTAACGTTAACATCAATGCAGCACATTTTTCACGACTGTTTCACAGGTACATGCTTTTGATGATTTGTAAGTCTATTGTTGCTTAATACCATTTCATTTCATTTTGTTAATCGTGTGTACATATGTGTCACCTTTCTATTGCATCATTCCATGATTTGCAATTTCGATAAATGATAATGTAATGAGACTAAAAATTTGTGTTGCTTAATTTTTTGTGAGGAGTATATGTACGTATTACTTTGTAAGTACACGTGGGTTTATTTGCACCATGGAATGCTGGAACAATCTATAACACTAAGCATCCTATCTGACAAGTTAATACTAAATATGAGACAATTACAGAGTATCATCAATTAAATATGAATATTGTTTATCTGGCGCTCTTATAACACGGTAGAACGACTGTCTCGGTTACAGTGCATGGAGCCTATGGTATACAGAAGGTGTGTTGGGCCTTGCTGGGGCAATCTATTACTCTCACATACTTTATTCTCCAGGGTCTGGGAGGCAGACCATGGCCACTCCACACATGTACAAGACATGCACTTATTTTAGCTGACTCACTCTGTAAACATGGATAACCGGCAGTGTTATAAATCCGTCAGTTGTGTGAATGTGCCACTCCACAGCTGTACTCAGTCTCGCTCTCTCCTATCAGGTTTTAGACAGGCTGGAAACTAGCGGACGACGATGTGGGATTTTGGAATTACAACAGTTGCCTTATTTCTGGTCGTGGTACTGGTAGTGTTATGGCTGTCAATGCGGCGCCCACCTGGACTTCCCCCCGGCCCCCCTCTCCTTCCGTTCTTGGGGAACGCCCTATCCCTGGAATCTGATCCACGGGTCTTGTTCAAGAACCTCCGACAGAAGTATGGCGACATTTTCAGTCTGTATGTTTTCCACAAGCCTCTCATCGTCCTCAACGGCTACAACGTTATTAAAGAAGCCATTGTCAAGAACGCCGACGTCTTCTCCGACAGACCGCGATCCTTTGTGACCGATTTCTTCTCAAAGGGAAAAGGTGCGTTTTCTTTATATTTTAGCCAAACTGAAGGTGTTTTTATAGTGATACTAACCATTGAACCACACTCCTGATCCCATTTATAACATGGCAGCCACGACATCCACATTGAAGACGTTAAATGTGCCAATAACTACCATTGCTGGAAGCATCGTCAAATCAAGAACATTGTAAGCAGAATGTGTTTGGTTGTGGCGTTTAGCCTTTTGTACGGCATTGTCCATAATCGTTGATGAAAGTGAACATTTGTGTGTACACGAACACAAATAATGTGCATTCACTTTTGACACGATGTGGGGGATTGGGAAAGCCGAAGTCCATGCAGTAAGCTTAAAGAGGGCACCTGAAAGGACAAAACAGGGTGTTTAACATCTAGCATCAGTTATCCTAGTGATGCGAAATGATTATGCATGAACAGACAAGGAATGTTCTGGACATAACTCTTTTATTTTGTAAATAGACTTTACTGTGATTGTAAATAACTCTCGAGAAAACGTTTCCATTCATGTTTACACCCGTTGTTACCTTTATGCATTTACATACTATCGTAGATGTTTCGCACGTGTATAGAATTAACACCTGCCCCACTATACAGATAACCCATGTCATACCTTGGCTGCACTATACAGATGGAATATATCATACCTTGGCTGCACTATACAGGTGGCCCACGTTATACCTTGGCAGCACTATACAGCTGGCCCAGATCATGCCTTGGCTGCACTATACAGCTGGCCCACGTTATACCTTGGCAGCACTATACAGCTGGCCCATATCATGCCTTGGCGGCACTATACAGCTGGTCCATATCATGCCTTGGCTGCACTATACAGCTGGCCCACGTTATACCTTGGCTGTACTATACAGCTGGCCCAGATCATGCCTTGGCTGCACTATACAGCTGGCCCACGTCATACCTTGGCTGCACTATACAGTTGGCCCACGTCATACCTTAGCAGCACTATACAGCTGACCCATGTCATACCTAGGCTGCACTATACAGCTGACCCATGTCATTCCTTAGCAGCACTATACAGCTGACCCATGTCATACCTTAGCAGCACTATACAGCTGACCCATGTCATACCTTGGCTCCACAATACAGCTGGCCCATATCATACCTTGGCTGCACTATACAGATGGCCCATATCATACCTTGGTTGCACTATACAGATGGCACACGTCATACCTTGGCAGTACTATACAGTTGGCCCACGTCATACCTTAGCAGCACTATACAGCTGACCCATGTCATACCTTGGCTGCACTATACAGCTGACCCTTGTCATACCTTGGCTGCACTATACAGCAGAACCAAATCATACCTTGGCTGCACTAAACAGCTGACCCGTGCCTTTCCTTAACAGCACTATACAGCTGACCCATGTCATTCCTTAGCAACACTATACAGCTGACCCATGTCATACGTTAGCAACACTATACAGCTGACCCATGTCATACCTTGGCTGCTCTATACAGCTCCCCAATGTCATACCTTAGTAGCACTATACAGCTCACCCATGTCATACCTTAGTAGCACTATACAGCTCACCCATGTCATACCTTAGTAGCACTATACAGCTGACCCATGTCATACCTTGGCAGCACTATACAGCTGAACCAAATCATACCTTACAGCTGACCCATGTCATACCTTGGCTGCACTAAACAGATGACCCATGTCATACCTTCGCTCCACTATACGGCTGACCCATGTCATTCCTTAGCAGCACTATACAGCTCACCCATGTCATACCTTGGCTGCACTATACAGCTGACCCATGTCATACCTTGGCTGCACTATACAGCTGAACCAAATCATACCTTGGCTGCACTAAACAGCTGACCCGTGCCTTTCCTTAATAGCACTATACAGCTGACCCATGTCATTCCTCAGCAGCACTATACAGCTGACCCATGTACAGCTGACCCATGTCATTCTTAGCAACACAACACTGCACTATACAGCTGACCCATGTCATAGCACTATACAGTTCACCCATGTTAGCAGCACTATTCAGCTGACCCATGTCATACCTTAGCACTAAACAGCTGACCCATGTCATACCTTGGCTGCACTATACAGCTGACCCATGTCATTCCTTATACAGCTCACCCATGTCAATATCATAGGCCTTAGTAGCACTATACAGCTCAACCATGTCATACCTTAATAGCACTATACAGCTGACCCATGTCATACCTTGGCAGCACTATACAGCTGACCCATGTCATACCTTGGCAGCACTATACAGCTGACCCATGTCATACCTTGGCAGCACTAAACAGCTGACCCATGTCATACCTTGGCTGCACTATACGGATGACCCATGTCATTCCTTAGCAGCACTATACAGAAGACCCATGTCATACCTTGGCTACACTAAACAGCTGACCCATGTCATACCTTGGCTGCTCTAAACAGCTGACCCATGTCATAACTTGGCTGCACTATACAGCTGACCCGTGGCATACCTTGGCTGCACTATACAGCTCACCCATGTCATACCTTGGCTGCACTAAACAGCTGACCCATGTCATAACTTGGCTGCACTATACAGCTGACCCGTGGCATTCCTTGGCAGCACTATACAGCTCACCCATGTCATACCTTGGCTGCACTAAACAGCTGACCCATGTCATAACTTGGCTGCACTATACAGCTGACCCGTGGTATTCCTTGGCTGCACTATACAGCTGACCCATGGCATAGCTTAGCTGCATTATACAGCTGACCCATGGCATACCTTGGCAGCATTATACAGCTGACCCATGGCATACCTTGGCAGCATTATACAGCTGACCAATGGCATACCTTAGCAGCACTATACAGCTGACCCGTGCCATAACCTGGTGGCACTATACAACTGACCTATGGCAATGCATACATACAAAGAATATAGCGTGAAACAACAAAAATGTGATAGAATTAAGAATTGTATTCTAAAATGAACTAATTACAATGACGGTATAAAACAGCGTGGCAATACAAATTCAATATAACTTTAATGTATTAGCAGTGATTGTAGCAACAAAGATAGTGATGCTAAGATTCACATCGCTGCAACAGTGGTGAAGCTTTCAAATTAGGCCAAGGCTGAGTATCCAGGGTGAAAAACGATCGCCATACATCTGCTGGTCTTGAACCGTGATACGTCATATGTGACGTCATATTTAAGGTGACCAGGACCAGATTGAGACCCGCTTTGTGTACATGAAAAGATTGCTCCAATTCTTCAGCCAGCACTTGCACGTCCCAGTGAAGGCCCAGAACCTTTCACGCTTGTATTGCCTCCCAGTCTTAATAGATTAACCAGGGTGCCGTTGTACAAAGCAACCGTAGCGCTACGCTAGCCGTAAGTCTATGTTAAGGCAATGGGAGTTACGGTCACCTTAGCGCTAAGACCGCTTTGTAAAACGGCACCCAGGTCACCACCGTCCTAAACTGAGTCTTAACAGAAACAACGTGATACAAACACAACACTGTTCTACAATGTCTACAAACACTGCCAGATTTATTCCACGAAATACAGCTGAATTCTGTTGAACTGTATTTTTCCAAACAGGAGTAGTCGGAACCTCCGGGGACTTGTGGCATGAACAGAGACGATTTGCTCTCAATGCTCTGCGAGAGTTTGGAATGGGAAAAACCATCATGGAGGACAAAATACACGAGGAAATTGCTCAGTTTATGGTTGCCCTGGAGGAAAAGAAAGGACAGGGTTTCAACATAGAGCGTCTTTTGCAGAATGCCGTATCAAATGTCATCTGTTCCGTTGTCTTTGGCAAACGTTTTGAATATACCGACCATGTCTTCGTCAAATTTCTGAAAGCATTGGATGATTTTTTTAAAAATAGCGCAGTATCTGGAATACTAAACGTTTTTCCTGCTGTGCGATATTTGCCTGGAGACCCATTCAAGTTCAGAAAATCAATGGACAGCATAGATATTGTGGATAATCTGCTGATTAAACCTTTCATTAAGGATCACTTAAACGATCACGATGATGAAAATCGGGACGATTTTATCCATGTATACTTGAAGGAGATGCGACGTCGCCAACAGAAACAAGAAACAACTACGTTAGACTGTAAGTGTGTTTTGTTATCTAACGATGTTCATGGAATGTACATTATCCTTTCCACGACAGGGAGATTCGTTGGCTATTTACTTTTAAAGGGTTGTTTTCTAGATTTGTCCAATAGGTTGAATGTGAAGAATTTAATACAAATAACTGGCACATCATTTCTGCTAAGGATGTAATGAATTGTGTATATATGTAGCTATTGCATTCAATAATCCATATTGTTTTACTCATGTTATTTAAGCACACTTTGATTTGGTTTTGGTTTTACTTAAGAATTATATTTGTCAAAACGTATAGTTGGTTTTGTGAACATCTCTTAAATTGACAGACTGAGGACGCTGAAGTTTCCTTTAGAATCTACACTGAATCTACACTGACCTATATACATGGTTGATTCTGTTAATGCATTTCCACATTTCAACTAGTATTTCGTAGGCATGTAATTGTAATGTTTCCGGTTTTATATGGGTCATGTTACATCTGTCACGTGAACTTACACTAAAGATTACATTCGTGTTGGCAGTGGAGAATCTGGCGCAGATTATTACTGACCTGTTTACTGGAGGCTCGGAGACGACGTCCACCACTATACGCTGGGCGCTGGTCTACTTCCTGAACTACCCGGATGTACAAGAGAAGTGCTTCCAAGAGATTCTGGAAAACGTCGGTCAGAGCAGACGACCCTCCATGAAGGACAAGACGAACCTTCCTTACGTGGAGGCCACCATTATGGAAACCTTGAGATACGCTGATATTGCACCTATTGGTATTCCTCACACAGTTCCACATGATGTACAGTTCAGGGATTCACCTTCCCACAAGGCGTCACAGTCATATTGAACCTTGATTCAGTCCTCCAAGACGCGGATGTATGGGGAGACCCGCAAAACTTTCGGCCGGACCGTTTCCTCGATGACGCAGGCAAGATTCAGAAGAGGGAGGAATTTATCCCCTTTTCTTTGGGTGAGTCACCTACAAACTCGAGATATGGTAAGCAATAGACCTGTAACCACATGTACATACACATACACATACACGCACGCAAACGCACACACACGCACACAGATGTACATACATACATGCACACACGCACGCACACACGCACGCACACACACATACATACATACAGTAATGACACTGTACCTTTGTTTTTCATATTTCAAGGACGAAGGGTTTGCCTGGGGGAGTCAATGTCCCGGATGGAGCTCTTCCTCTTCCTCACCACCATGATTCAGAGATTCAAGTTCGGCCCAGTGAACGGGGAAAAGCCTCCAATGGAAGGAATACTGGGTTTATCATATTCGCCAAAGGAATTCAAACTAAACGTTATCCCCCGAAACTAATATTGTTCGGATCATCACAATGTTAAAAAGAACACAATGCCTATGTAGCCGTGAAGATCCGTGTTAGAATTGGTCTTCAGTAACCCATGCTTGTCGTAAGAGGCGACTAACAGCATCGGGTGATCATCGTCTCCCAATTGCGTGATGTTGATCACTGGATTGTCTGGTGCAGGCTCGACCATTAACTAATATCGCTGAATGCGGAGTTAAACAACCTAGATTCTATGAGTTCTCCAACATTGTGATTTTTTGTTTGTATCTAAATGTTTAAATCAAAGGTATCAAATGTTTTGGGAATCTTATTTAACATAAAAAAAATTGTATCAAATGAATAAAATCAATAAGCATATAAGTATGATTTTTTTGTTACGGTAAGGACAGGGTAGAGTAACGGCTATGACAAAGAAGAACACGGCTGTGATAGGCCATTACGGTGGTGACATTATATACCGTCACAATGTCACTGCCGTAACATGCCGTCTTTTACCTGTCTTTTACATGACAATGATCTATGGTGAATGCGGTCGCTTCCCACTTTATCTAGAAGCACAGATAAAAGTTATCAAATACTGGGTAAAGCTCTTGAATATGCCTGCATCAAGATTTCCTAAGAAATGTTATAACATGATGTATTTGTTTGACACCAACGGAAAATCAAATTGGGTAACGAATGTTAAAAATTTACTAAATCATTGTGGTTTTAGTGATGTATTTTTGTCACAAAAGATTACCTGCCCAAAGTCATTTTACAGAGCAATACCTACACGATATTAATCTTAGAAAATTCCACGTTTCATTATCCAGATTTAGATGCTCTTCACATGATCTTATGATCAAGAAGGGCAGATATTATAATATTCCAAGAGAAAACAGATTGTGCAAATTTTGTGCACTAAATGTAATCGAAGATGAGTTCCACTTTTTGCTGGTATGTCCTTACTATGCTGATTTAAGGACAAAATATATACCACAATATTACTATTCACATCCTACCATGTTTAAATTTAATTTGATAATGAACTCTAATAATACAACTTATATTCGTAAACTTGGTATGTATATCCACCATGCTTTTGACCAAAACAATAACGTTTGCAAACATTGTGATTGTATGCCATTATTGTTTTTATATTTTGTACTATAGGCCTGTGGCCTCTTCAGTAATGGAATAAAGAGATTTGACAATGTCATTGATAGTTGACAATTGATATGTACAGAATTATAATCAAACATTCACAGAGGGGATGGCGTCACTTGTACACAGAGTGTCTCCATTAAAATACATGTACAAACTCAAGATATTGATTCAAATGATAGACATATGTTGCAAAGTTTATAATGACAACATGGTATGTGTCCCGCACTAGGGATCATGTGAACTGTGTATCTGCACCTTGGAGAGCTGACAACATGGTATGTGTCCCGCACTAGGGATCATGTGAACTGTGTATCTGCACCTTGGAGAGTTGACAACATGGTATGTGTCCCGCACTAGGGATCATGTGAACTGTGTATCTGCACCTTGGAGAGCTGACAACATGGTATGTGTCCCGCACTAGGGATCATGTGAACTGTGTATCTGCACCTTGGAGAGTTGACAACATGGTATGTGTCCCGCAGTAGGGATCATGTGGACTGTGTTTCTGGACCTTGGAGAGTTGACAACATGGTATGTGTCCCGCACTAGGGATCATGTGAACTGTGTATCTGCACCTTGGAGAGCTGACAACATGGTATGTGTCCCGCACTAGGGATCATGTGAACTGTGTATCTGCACCATGGAGAGTTGACAACATGGTATGTGTCCAGCACTAGGGATCGTGTTAACTCTGTATCTGCACCATGGAGAGTTGACAACATTTCGTCGATCTTCCAACATTTTAAAAATTACATAGGTTTCAACATCAAGTAGATCAATCAGAGATGAGAAAAAGTTATTTCGGAGAGGTAATAAGTTTTCACAGTGTAGTATCACATGGTTGTCATAATCTTGTTACATAGCAAACATTCTTTTGAAACTTTATTTCGTGATGAAATTTTAAAACATAGTTGCAAGGCTGTTCTGTGTTCAGGCTATAAAAATGTTCTAAAGTATGTGATATGTCAGTGATGTGTGAGCTCACTTGTAAGGAGACAGTCCTGCATTAAGTGATACTTTGTTACGCCACATTTGTTCCTCGTATTCTTGTACTTGTTTGTTTACAATTCGTCTCCACTGGTGTTTGGTGGGAAATGAACCACTGTATAAATAAGTATAAATACGTAGAAGTAGTTTGTAAGATTGTATTTGCACAAAACAGACTGAAGATCTCCACAAATAGTTGATTTTCGGGGCGGAATAGCCATGGAAGCACAGAATATGTGTTTTATGCATGAGATTATCACAACTAGTGTTGCATATTGAGCCAAAGAACTGAAGAATACTTGTAGCCAATGTGTATTACTTTACATTTGCAAATCAGAAATGAAAGGAATTGTTGGCTTGTTGGCCATTTTAAGCAATGCATATAACATTTCAAATAGAAATAAATTGCCACCACAATACGCTGGATGCTGATCTACCCGGGTGTACAAGAGAAGTGCTGCCAAGAAATCAGGGGAAAACGTAGATCAGAGTAGACGGTCGTCCACGTAAGACTAGACGAACCTTCCCAACGAACAGGCCACCATTATGGAAGTGTTGAGATACGCCAATATTGATCCCCTGAGTGTCCCCCACACTGTTCCCATGATGCTCAGTTCCGAGGATTCCGAGGTGTCTTTATCATACCCAACCGATTCGAACAATTAACGAATATGTTGGGGGGGAGGGAGCAAGAAACTATCATGAGTGGGGCGGGATACCTTCAGAACTGACTGTTTACATGACAAAGAGGGAAATTACCAAAGAAACAGTTAATTATGACGCTTACTAGTGCCTCCCGGTCGTACAGAGATTAGCTGGTTGATCAGATCAGTATTTGCCTTGGTGAAGCAATGGTGCTCTTCTTATTCCTTACTGGTATGGTTAGATGTTCAAGATAAGCCATACGTCAAGTCGGGAAGGTCGAGTCGATCTCTTCTCACCTTTGTATCCTGTAGGCACAGTCAACCTTCCAGAAACTGTCCCATAATGAAACATCTCTAAGGACCAAGTCTGTTAAGCTTGTAAATAACCACAAACTGCTGCTGAAAACCAATATGTTATGGGTTCTTCAACAGGATCTTTCTTCCATATAACACATTTACACAGCTATGATGCAGTATAAACCAACATACACCTCGATAAATGTTTCAGCTTTGAGAAAGAAACGAATAACAGATTTAGTTTCAGCGCTATGTGCCAATACATAGGGCCACCTCTGGTGCCGAGTACTGTGACACACAGGTATCCTTAGTTCTCACTCAGCTAAGCCCCTGAATGTACCTGTGGCTATAGACACGGCCTCCAGGCTATTTCTTTACATCCAAGGTCATACGCCATGTTAACATTACAACAATAGTAATTTCGCACACCACACCATATGTTATCTGATGTCTAATGACGCCCAGGCTATATGAAGATGGTCGTCTGCCTAATAATCCAGCATTGACCCCAGGCATTGGTGTTACGATAAACTTCACTGAACAACCCTAGCCACCCAATTGTGTTAGCAACCTCTTTCGACATGCATGTCTTACTGGAGAATGCTTTCACTCTGATCTTTACGGGACGCAACTTTTGTGAATTATTCATGGAACTATTTACATTAGATAGGTCGAAATAAAGTTGCCTGACCTTTAGTATCATTGTGTTAGGTGAGTAAACGGGACAGACCTATAAACAGGTCCACAGAAGGGCGTGTCGTGGCTGATTGTATCGCCTTCGAATGTACAGGTGAACCAATGTACTCAGGTCATAAACCACCAGCAACGAACGAAACTCTGGGATTATATTACATGCAGTACCCCTTCAGGTCAAACAGGTGCTCGATAAAACCCTTGAACAATGAATACTCGGGGTCATAACTAAAACCCCTATGTCATAATACAGGAAAGCTCTTTTGGTTGGATTGTATTCAAATGCTGGCCAGACAAACAGAAGTTGCAACTGCTTTCTATACAGACAGTGTTTCTCAACATCACGAAAAGCATTAATAAGTTAGAACAATTTTAAAAACCAAAATCCTTCAAGTGTTAGGTTTGCGTATGTCTACAAAGACAAATTGCCAGTGTATGACAGTGCTGGTTTTGTACCCTCTAGCATTACACTATGCACGACATGATTGTAAACACAACCATATACAGGCTACTTCAGAGAGTTAAACCACAAATAACTACAACGCACTGCATAGATAACATAACAAAGGCCAAAGACGGCTATCAGGGTGTTGGCGACAGTATCGTGACGTGTGTAACGAGTGGAAAACTGCACATTGCACGGTAGGTAAGCTTGCCAGGGTCAGGCGTGGAGGTATTAGCTGACTTAAAGGCCGATTTAAGCAGCATTCCACTCTATGTAACGCGTATAGAGTAATGTAGAAGGAAAGTGTGAAGTCAAGCAGAGCTCAGGACGCTACTGCCTTTGGTGAGTGTGGTACAGACAAAATCTAGAAACGAACTTGTGGCAAAACTCTGGTGTGTTCAAGACGACGTACAGTGAATTAGACTGGGCCACATCTTGATATGATACTATCACAGAAACAGAGCTTAGAATCTCAAACATTAAAACATGAACACAAGTATCATGTAACTGAACGAAGGGCTTGAGTTTTGATTCGAACGAAGCAATACCG